>NC_142887.1:7170500-7339000 GCF_051225735.1 Oryctolagus cuniculus | reverse complement strand
AGCTATCTTGTCAAACTCCACAGGTAGGCTCCCCAAGCTGGCAGCCAACCCGTGTCCTAGAAACTCCGGGATGTCTGAGGAAGGAGGCTCCGGATTATCCGCCCACAGAGCTGTAAGCTGCAGCTCTCTGGATTTGGAAAAAAAGAAAAAAAGAAAGGAAAGAAGGAAAAAAACCTGCGAAGCTATCAAGGACCCACATTTTAATGTACGTTATTACATTTCACAATTGTTTTGCCGGATAAATGTCTATCAGGTGACATGAAAATGAGGCCAGATATTTTCATAATCTCTTGTGCCCTAAATGTATTATGGATTCCTTCATCCAGTTTTAATGGAACTCTAAATTATCCCTCAAAGTCTATTAATAATTGAGGAAAGCAAAAACGGCATTATCTCCTAATGGCATTTCGACTTCTTAGTTTCCTTCTGGGATAACCGCGTCCCATGCGTTTCTTGCTACGTGAGCGTTGCACTCCTCCGTGTGCTGCTGTTGCCTGTGAATGCCCCCCAACCCGGGAGCCGGTGCCCTCCTCACTGGGGGCCGCCCCGCCCCCAGCTGCCAGAGCCCGGTCCCAGGAGAGAGGCGCATGCATTCGCTGAGCCAGGGCCTCCGGGGTAGGCAGCAGCCGGCCGTCCTGAGCCTGTGCTGCACCTGTTAGGAAGCCGGCCCTTTCCCCTGGACTGCGAGCCCTGGGCTGTGGGCGCCCGGCTCACTGGAGAACACAGCCTTGGACTGACGTCATCCCAGCTCTGGACAGTGTCTCTGGATCCCAGCATTCCCCTGGAGGACATAATATACCTAAGGGCCCATAATATGCCTGTAAGCATCGGTGAGTTTAGGGTTCTGTGTTTGCTCCTGGGTTTGTTTGGTTTTTGTAAAGATGTATGTATTTGAAAGTCAGGGTTACAGAGAGAGGTAGAGATAGAAAGGGAGAGATCTCCTGTCCTCTGGGTCACTCCCCAGGTGGCCACACTGGCCAGGCAGAAGCCAGGAGGCAGGAATTCCGTCTGGGTCTCCCACGCAGGTGCAGGGACCCACGCACTCGGACCATCTTGTGCTGTTTTCCCAGTCCGTTAGCCTGCCTCCAGCTGAGTCCTGCAGTGACGGGGACGTGGAAGGGAAGCAGAGCGAGAGCTTAGTGGAGCCAAACTCCGTCTTTATCTTGCTCGTTTGCAAGCGTGGGCCACCAGGAGAAGCCAAAGGGGAGAAACGATGTTCTTGCCCGCTCTCACGTCCGCTCCGTGACATGCGGCCAGCGAGCTGCCCACACGGAGTCTCGTGACACTCGTGGCGTGCCGGGACGTGTCACCGTGGCAAGGTGCATGTCGGTGACATCAAGTGCATTCACCACGTTGTGGTACCACCATCCGGACCTGGTTCCAAAGCTTCCTCATCACCCAGAACGCCCCCCCCCCCATTATCCCTCGTCCACTGTGGTCTGTCCTACTCCCGATGCGTCCTGCAGTGGAGTCGGATCCCTGGGGCTCCGGCGTCTCGCTTCTTTCATTCTGGGCCGTGATTCTGAATCCAGTTTTGCTGCAGCAGGGGCCGGGCCACGTTCCAGTGCACTGTGGATGGACCGGAATTTGTCCATCACCAGCTGTTGGGAACGTGGGTTGTGTGTGCCTTGTGGCTTCCGTGAGTTGAGGCTGTGCACACGTGGGTAGAAGTCTGCATTTTGACAGTGATGGTGATGTCCACATTCCTTGGATGGTGTTTCGATACTGTGACGACTTTTGTTAGCACTGTTGTCCATATCTGTACAATCAGGGCGACAAGGGCGAGTTCATCAGGGCTCAGCCCACTCCTTGCCTGCTCCCCACATCCCGGGAGTCTCATCGGCAGCTCGGGTAAAAGAGGTGTCCCGCCTCCATCTCGCCATCACCTGCTAACTCCCCTGGGCCAGATCCCGGGCTGCATGTGTGGCTGTCTCCCTCCCCCGACCGTCTGCGTGTTACCTGTGGCTGTCTCCCTCCCCCGACCGTCTGCCTGTTACCTGTGGCTGTCTCCCTCCCCCGACCGTTTTCCTGTTACCTGTGGCTGTCTCCCTCCCCCGACCGTCTGCCTGTTACCTGTGGCTGTCTCCTTCCCCTGACCGTCTTCCTGTTACCTGTGGCTGTCTCCCTCCCCCGACCGTTTTCCTGTTACCTGTGGCTGTCTCCTTCCCCTGACCGTCTTCCTGTTACCTGTGGCTGTCTCCCTCCCCTGACCGTCTGCCTGTTACCTGTGGCTGTCTCCCTCCCCAGACCGTTTTCCTGTTACCTGTGGCTGTCTCCCTCCCCCGACCCTCTGCCTGTTACCTGTGGCTGTCTCCCTCCCCCGACCGTCTGCCTGTTACCTGGCCTAATCATGGGGTCCTCGAGCGTCACCCTGCCCCCACCCCATCAGCTGGACGCCAGGCTTCCTTTAGGGTGTGCACTGTGGGAGCAGAGGCAAAATGGTAGGTCAGGGACCCATCTGCGGGGCCCCTGCTCAGCCTCTGTTCTCTGCCTTGTGTTTCAGAGGTACAAACCTGTTGCCATGGTGACAGCCTGAGTGCCAGCTGCCAGTCAGGTCAATCGGCTGGGCGGGGAGGCGCCTGGCCCTCACCCTCAGCACTGTGAGTGACCCGGGTTTCCTGTCTGGGACGCGGTGACAGTCTGACCTGGATGCTGTGCCAGGCCCTGGGCTCACGACTCACGTCCAGGCGCCCTCGCCCCATGCTGCCTGCCCAAGCCCCCAGTCCGTCCAGCGAGCCCCCCCACCCCGCCTGGCCCCTGTGAGCCACGTGATGCCCCAGCCTCTCCTGGGCACCTCTGCTGTCCGACAGCTCACTGTTCTGACAAAGGCGATGGATTCGGAGGCTGAATGACGGCTGTGCCCACTGCTAAGCTCAGCTCGGATGGCTGCCATCAGGACGCGGGGGGCGATAGGTGGGAGCCCCGCTGCTCCCGCGCTGTGGCAGTAGAACCGTCTTGTGCACGGCCAGCTCGTTGCGTTCCAGGATCACGCTGGGAGCCTCCCCTCGCTCGCCTGGCCTGGCTTCGCTCCAGGCTGTGGGTGTGGTGTGCACACTGCTTCCCCACGGCTTCATCTCCAGCAGGAACCTGGGGATGCGACGCTGCGTGGACGTGCGGCCTTCGCAGATGCGGTCGGCTTAGGTGAGGCTCTGCTGAGCTAGTGTGGTTCCTCAGCCCGAGGACTGCTGTCCTCAGAAGAGAAGGGGGAGGGGACCTGTACGAGGGCGCGGGACACCGTGGCGGCAGAGGCTGGGGTGAGGTGGCCACCGCTGAGGGACTAAGGACCCCTGGCAACAGCAGCAGCCGGGTGGGAGCCCTGGGCCTGACCCCCTGGCACGTCCAGGGGGAAACTCCACATCCAGCAGCCCCGGAAGGAGGGCGGCTCCGTACGACTCGGGAGGGGAGCCGGGCAGGCGAGCTGGGGCCATTGCTGTCCCGGGAGGCCTGCAGCCCGTGGAGCAGGTGTCCGCTGGTCTCCCGGTCCCTCCGGATCCGGGGGCGGGCTCAGCGCTCCCTCTCATACCACACTTCAGCAACGCACCCTCAGTGGACAGAGCTGACTTCATTTTTAAAGATTTGTTTATTATTTGAAAGGCGGAGTAAGAGAGAGAGAGAGAGAGAGAGAGAGAGAGAGATCTTTCATCCACTGGTTCACTCCTTAAATATCTGCAATGGCCTGGGCTGGGCCAGGCTGAAGCCAGGAGCCAGGAGCTCCATCTGGGTCTCCCACATGCGTGCGGGGACCCCAGCACCTGGGCCGTCTTCCGCTGCCTCCCGAGGCGTTAGCAGGGGCTGCGTCAGAAGTGGAGCAGCCGGGACACAGACTGCTGCTCACGTGGACTGCCGGCACGGCAGGTGGCATGTTAGCCCTCTGCGCCACAGCGCCGGCCCCGGGGCTCACGATTTTACCGTCTGTGTATTTCCTGCACATGGGACATCACATCACTTCTGCTGCCCGGGAGAGGCCGAGCGGCGAGTGTGCGGTCAGCCACGGATATCAAACGGCAGAACCCGCCTCGGCGCCCAGGGTCTCTGCCCCACACCGGGAAGTCTCGACCTCGCCAGGGCAGATGGGGCCCTGAAGCGGTGAGGATTCCTTCCCTGGGGACAGAGCCGGCAGCGGCGAGGCCAGAGCCATCTCCGCAGGAGCACCGGCCAGGCGGGCTGTGGGCAGCAGGTGCCCTTCTCCGGGTCCCACGGGATCCAGCATTGCTTTTTGTTGTGCTTCATCGAGGCCACAGAGGCGTGGGGGGGGGGGTCTGTGAGGGAGGAGGCAGGAGGCTGCTGGGTATTTCTGCTGTGCAAGGCAATTCTGTGACACAGGCGCTCTGGGCAGAAGTGCACCGAAGAAGTGCGGGCCGCAGTGAGTTATAACTAGGAGGGCGAAGAACGGGCCCAGCATCTGGGGGTTAATTTATTTTATTATATCCCCCCCTCCAAGGGGATCTTTGATTTCCCACAAAGAAAGAGGCTGGTGGCTCCTGGTACACTGCACGTTGTCTGGGCAGTTGATTAAATCCATCACTCACGGCCGAGAAGAAAGGGTGGGAAACCCTAGAAACGCTTAGGGTCCCTGGGAGACACTTGAACTTGGGGTCTCGGTAATAACTCTTGGCACGGAAAGCAAACAAGAGCCTCTCGGGGATCAAAGGACTCTTCTGGTGCGCGTGGAGAAATCTGTTACTTCAATCACAGCCGGCTGGAGCCAAAAATATCCCCGGAGTGGGGAAGACGCTCGAAAGATGTTTCTGTCTTTATGTCTGTCCGAGTGAGTGCTTCTCAGGTGTTCGCAGACCTTGGTGAAGAACAGTTTCTCTTGTAATTGCTGAAGGCACGCACTCATCGCTGACCGCGGGGCCTCCTGTTTGAAGCTATCCGGCTACGGCTGAACATGTCGTTGTCAGAAAGCTCACTTCTGCGTTTATTCCTCAATAAAGGAATGAAGAAGTTACGGGGTGCCTCCCACGGTTCGACGGTGCGCCGTGCCCACCCGGAGCCCCAGACGGGGGATTCCTTTGTAGACGGAGCCTTTGCGGGTGCAGAGATGGGAAGATGCAGCGCGTGTGCGCACGGGTGTGCCCTCCACACGCTGCGGCCGGCGTCCCAGGACGGGGAGCTCTGGACAGAGAGGCGGGTGGCGGGGTGAGCATGGAGGCAGAGGCTGGGGCCGCGCATCTACAAGCCAAGGGACTGGAGGGAGTTGTGGGACGGGGTCTCCTGCAGAGCCTCGCCGGAACCAGCCCTGCTGGCCCCTGGAGTTTATCCTTCTGGCCTCCAGGCCGTGCACGAATATGCTTCTGTCCTTTTGAGTCACTGAGCCGTAGGAAACAGTACAGATGGTTGCGAGACAGCTCACGAAACTCATGCCCCAGCTGTTAGATTTGTGAACAGGGAAGACACGAGGAAGAAGGGAGCAGGCATGCATTTCCGCGAGTGTGGTTATGAACACCACACGGGGTGACTGGCAGGCGAGGGAAGGGCCCTCACGGAGGGGTCTGCTGAGCTGGGCCCCTGGCGCTGAGAAGGGCGGCCTAGGCGCCTTGGCGTTGGCAGGAAGCGCGTTGCAGGCAGGGTCTGAGGTCGCGGAGGACGTGGGGTTTGCAGGATGCAGGAGGAAGCCCTTGTGGCTGTGCCGCGGGAGGCGAGGGGAGAAGAGGAAGGGGAGAGCGCGCAGGTGCACAGAGCTGCATTCCTCTACTGCTGAACACGTTTCAAATGCGTGCAAGAGAAGAAACGCCGTGCCAGGGCCAGATGCATACTCCTGTGCCGGGGAAGCTGGGGTCGTGGGTCCCTTGGCACCTGCTGCAGCCCCTCCTCCGCCCAGGCAGCGGTGCCCTCGACAACCAGCAAATGCACTCATTTCCTGGAAGAAAAATGGCCTTGCATGTTCAGGCAAGGATGGGGTCGTGTGTCTGTAGGGACAAAGGACAGCAGTGTTTAAATCAGGGGCTGGCTACTGCCTTGAACAGGGCACGCCAAAACCCATGGCCATCTGGGACCCGGAGTATGGCCATAGTTGGAAATAGGGTCTTTGCAGGTGTAGTTGGCTTAGGTGAGATGGCCGTGGGGTAGGAAGAGCCCTAAGTCCCTTTAAGAAGTGCTTTAAGTGCTGTCTGTGACAGGAGCAGGCATTTTGCTGCTGCTTGCTAGGCAGACATCCCATGTGGGCACGCTGGTTCGAGTCTCAGCTGCTCCACTTCCTGTGCAGCTTCCTGCTCATATGCATGGGAAGACAACAGCTGGTACCCACGAGAGAGACCCTGATGGACCCTGGCCCAGACCCGGCTGTCGCAGGCATTTGGGGAATCAACCAGCGAATGGAAGATCTCTCCTCCTCTCTCTTTCTCTGATTTCCAAGTATCTGAAAATAAACAAACATAAACAAAGAAGTACATGAGAAGACCCAAGAAGGGACAGACAGACGGCTACATGAGGGTGAGGTGACCCAGGGTCACCAGGGACAGCCAGGAGCCACCATCACTAAGAAAGCAGCGTGGGGCCAGTTCCCCTTGGAGCCTCGAGAGGAAGCCCGCAGGTCTGAGCACAACGCACCTGCTGACGCCCCAGTGCGGAGGAGAGGTGGGTTCCTGCCCATCTCCTACAGCAGTTCCACAGGGCGTCCCCTCCCCCTCCTCAGGGGACAGCCAAGCCCACTTCCGTGAGGAATTTGGGGAGATGAGACTGTGCCGTCCCATTCCAGGGGAAGCTGGACCTGAGCCAGCTGGGTGGTGGAACCTTTGAAGGAAGCTGAGCTTGGCCTTGGAGCCACAGCTGTAAAATCCCAGGAAGCAGTTCTGCACCGACACAGAAAGCCCTTGTAGCTGAGACAGAAAGGGGGTGCGTGCGTGCTGACCGTGCACCGGGGAATGACGTCCTGGAGGCACTGGGTCGAGTGAAGGCCATCATTCGAACCTTTTCCATCTGCAAACATTGTGGCTTTCTGTGTCCTGTATTAACTACCACATCAGAGAACACATGCGATGTTTGGGACTGGCTCATTCCACCGGGCGTGATGGTCTCCAGTTGCATCCCTTTTGTTGCAAAAGACAGATTTCACTCCTTCTGGTGGCCGAGTCGTATTCCATTGTGTGTACGCACGTTTCCCAGTCATCTGTCGATGGCTTCCTGGGTGGATTCCGTAACTTGGCTGTTGTGAGCTGAGCCGCTCTGAACATGGGGGTACGGATCACTCATGGTTTCATTTCCTTCGGGAATCCCAGGAGCAGGACGGCCAGCTTCCCGTGAACCTCTGGCGTGAGGCGTCCGCTGCCTCGTTCTCATGATTTTGAACGGGTGTTTGCTGGCTTGTTGCGTTTTGAAGATGTAAAGTTCCATCGCCTGTCTTTTGTCCTCCTCCTCCTCATTGAGCACAGCTGTAGAGTTGGCTTCCTGGAACCCTCCTTGCACACCCTCCTTCCTTGGACTCTGTGTGCCTCACTTGGGTTTATGTGGTTACTTAATTAGCTGTTTGTTAAGCGGTGTAACCATCACCTGCGCACACTCACCAGAACAAAAGCTGGCCCCTTCACCGTCCTTTTACTTCCAGCCGTTGGTCGGCTGCCGCCCGCGCGTGCTGCTGGGCGGTTACGTAACTGCTGTGGGGCCGGAGCCTTTGTGTTGTCAGTGATCCCGGCTGCCTCGGACCCGGCTTTCATTTCCAGGGGGCTTCTCTGGTGCACCCTCATCCTCTGCCCCGCTGACCTGCCCCGCGTGGCTCTGCACTCATTTCCTTCTCTCAGCAAAACTTTCTCCTTTCTTAACTGATTTCTCTAAGGAACAAAGCGCCTGAGTTATTGTGTGGTTATGTAATCAAAAGAAGTAAGAGCAGGCATTCAGTCAACCCGGAGGATAACACATTTATCTGTTCATGCCGGAGGTGTTGATGAAATGTTGGGGAACGCGGCCCGCAGATCAGGCGGTGAGGCGGCACGGGGAAGCAAAAGGCAAACTCGCGCCCATCACACTCGGCCGAGGCGGAGTGAGGACGCGGCCGAGAAACCCTCGGGTCCTCTGTGTTTCTCGTCCCTTTCCTTCCACGCGATCCCATCAGGGCTTTTTGGCAAAGGCGTTTTCTTCAGGAGAATGGGGGCCGTGAGGGCGGTGGAGACCTCGCAAGCAGGTGGGGTCCAAGTGTGCCGGTCTCCTGGGCTCCCACGTCGGCACGTGCCGCAGGCGTTGGGGAGTGAGGACATCACGTGTGTGTGCGTGACACAGGAGTGCCACCTGAGGGCCTGGCCGGCGCCAGGCTCGACGAGCGTGCTGGTGATGGAGGCAGAGCCAGGCACGGCCCGGGAGCTTGCCGGGAAACGAAGCCGACGCAGCAGTTTGGACAGGATCCCCAGCGTGGCTTCCGTCGGGAGGTCAAGTCCCGGAACACCCACTCTGAGTCAGTAGTGAAAGCTGACTCCGGAGTCCCGGGTCCCCAGTCCTGGTGAGCGCGTTCACACTGCGCTGGCGGCGTGCGTGGAGCCAGCCGGCTGGCCGAGGGCCCCCAGACGTCATGACATGTGCTCAGAGGGACAGCTTCCCGAAAGGGGTCTTCTGGCGTGCCGGAGCCTCTTCGGAAGAGCAGCAACAGGGGCTGGTGTGTGTTCCTGTGGCGCGTGACATCAGCGCAGCTTCAGGAGTTAATTCCGTTCTTAATTACAGCTTTGTATTGGATCGGGGAGCTATCACCCGTAACGTAATTGAAGCCCTGCTGAGACCACGTCTGCCGCCAGCTAATTGCAGACCTTTTTGTTGTTGTTTCTTACTAAACTTTAAATAAAAACCAGTATTTCATTTGTCTCTGCTGTAATTAATTGACAGGAGACACTTAATTGGGACTTTATCAATAGATTATTTTTACGCACGCGTGGAGAGAGGAGTCGGGCGCCGGCACGGCAGGCTTCAGAGAGCAGCCAGGGAAGATGCTTGCAAGATGTTTAGGCAGGAAACCGCGTGGCTCTGGGAGGCGCAGCGGGGCGGCTCGGGGAAGGAGGGCTTCTCCCGGATGCAGAATTGTGTGTTCCAGCCTCGCCCGGCCCCTCTCCCACTGTGAGCCACGGGAAGACTATTGTAGGCCTAGATGTTTCCATCTCAAAAGTGACAGTTGGGTGGGTCTGAGAAGGTCCTGGGAACTCAGGTATCCACGCCCTGTGACGTAGGAGAGAGGCCCGACTGTCTGAGACAGGGTAGAAGGGGCGTTGCTGGGTGGGAGTTTGCAATGGCTGAGACACTGCTCGGGGTGCCTGATTCAAGTCCCAGTTCCACTCCGGTTTCCAGCTTCCTGCTAACGCACCCCCTGGGAGGCAGCGGTGATGGCCAAAGTACTCGGGAACTTGCCACCCATGTGGGAGTCCTGGCCCAGGCCGAGCTGTTGTGGGCATTTGGGGGAATGAACCAGAGGATGGAAGCTACCTCACTCGCTCGCTCTCCCCCCTAGGAAGTACATAAATTTAAGAAATTCAAGTGACATTGGCTATAAGACACTCTCTTTAGGATCCGGAGTGACAGCGCTTCTGTATGGTGGAGGGTTCCTTGGTGGTCAGCCTGAGAAGCTGCTCAAGCCTCCAGAGAAGGAATTATAGGAGAGAAACTTGGCCACTCAGGGTCAGCAAAAGCCCGGGCAGAACGGCCCCACTGGCCCAGTGGACAGAAGCGTGTGTGAGGAGCTTGCCTGAGAGTCACCCGTGGGAACGCTGACCCCCCCATTTCCTCTCTGCCTGCCCCTGCTCAGGGCTCTGAGGCCTGAGCCCGGCTCCCACGTCCTGTCTTGGACGAGAACGGGGTCCATCCCTGACAGTTTTGTTCAGTCTCATGCGATGGGGGAGGGGTGCTCTTGTACAGATCAATCTGCCGTCACCAGAAGAAGGGTTGCTAGACAGCAGGACCTCTCACAGTCCTTGCCCATTGTTGTTAAGGGCCATTTTACTTATTTGAATGGCAGAGGTGCAGAGAGAGAGGGAGAGATAATAAGAGAGAGAGATCTTCCATCTGCTGGTTCTATCCCCAAATGGCCACAATGGCCGGGGCTGGGCCAAGATGAAGCCAGGAGCCAGGAGCTCCACCCAGGTCCCCCACGTGGGTGCAGGGGCTCCAAGCACTTGGGCCACCCTCTGTTGCTTTCCCAGGCACGTTAGCAGGGAGCTGGGTCGGAAGCGGAGCAGCTGGGACTCGAACTGGCGCTCATGTGGGATGCCAGCACTGCAGGTGGTGGCCTCACTCCGGTGCCCCAACGCCGGCTCCTGCCCTTGCCCATTCTGAACCGCCGTGGGCAGTCACATCGTGGTCTGACTTTTGCTGCCAAAGCCTGCTCTGTGTGACATCATTTCCAAGCGATGAAAATGTCAGCAGCAGTGTTTAGGAAGAGATTCTGAATCTCAAGAATATTAAAAAAGGAAGGAAGAAAACTTTCTGTAATCGCCTGGCCCCTTCGTCTAATGAGATACCCCACAGCGTCCCCCAGGTTATCAACAATACCTCCAGTGTCGTTCTCGTGGGCTGCTTGAGTGTGTTTTTCTCAAACGAATCGCCTTTGTCATAAAATCAATGTGTTCCCTTCACTATTCGCGAGGCAGTGGAATGTGAGATCCACGTCTCAGTTTTCTCAGTCTGTGCGCACGCACATCTTCATCTTGTGGAGTCGTAGAAGACGGCTTGGTTGCTGTTGACTTGTGGATTCGGGAGCCTGGCTTTTTCCTCCATCCTGTCCTTGGTTTTGCTAATTCTCTGATTTGTCTTTCAAAGTCCAGCGGGCAGGCACACGTCTGGAAGCTGCCGATGTTCTGGCTTGACGAGCAGGGATTTTAACATAGTTTTCCAGGGAAGGAGACTGCTCATCTGTATTCTGTGCTGGGTTGCCGACGCCGGAGAGTGTCAGTCAGGCTTCTTTGGTCGCCTGAGTAGAAACTGGTTTTGACTAATGTAAGCATCAGCGCACCTGCCGCGGCCTCCTTGGCTTGCAAACCCCTGTGGCTCGGGGGGGGACAGTCAGACATGGCGCCCCTCTGAAACAGAGAACCCCAGCCGTTTCTTTAGGGTTCAGCATGGGGGCAGAAGCTGTTTATTGGAGGTGGTGAGAGAGACTGGTGCGTTCACACCATGGGATACTACGGAGCAGGTAAAGGAGCAAACTGGGCCCCCACACCCCTGCGAGTGAATGCCCGAGGAGACGGTGATGGGAAGCCTCTCGGGAGGTTGCTCGACTGTGGCTGCGTGTAAATACCTAGGGGAACAGATTGGTGATTCCTGGCGTTGGGGGGACGTGGTCTTGGCTGGTGTGATGGAATCAGGTGGCGCTGACTACACAAATGCCCACAAGCACGGGGATGGTGTGGACATCGGATTGTGTCAAGGACGATGCCCGGCTGTGATGTCTGCAGGGTGTCGCCACTGGGAGAAGCTGGGTCCTTTCTTACAATGGCACACGCCTTTATCAACGTCTCCAGAGAAATGTCCAGCTCATCAGGGACATCATAGGAGAGTGTCCGTCCAGCCTAGGGCCTGTGGGAAGAGGATCCAGCACACCCTTTGCCTGGTGCCATAGGAGGCCAGGCCTTGGGCTCTCCAAATGTGGCAGAAGACAGCCAGCGTGAAACCCCCAGATCTTCCCACTCCCAAGTCAGAGAGGGAGGTTCCTCCCCAGCCTCTGAGCGGGGGGCACTGGGACTCATCTCGAGAGTCAGGCATGCAAGGTGATGCCCCGGGATCCTTCTGTCCGTTTGGGTCACCTGCCTTAGGAAACCGGCACCGTGTTGCGAGGAAGCCCCGGCTGCATGGAGTGGCCCCCGGCAGGTGCTCGGCTGAGCAGCAGTTCTGCAGCCAGACCTTGAGCTAGGGAGCCGGCCGCCAAGAACTCGCATCCCCAGCAATTACCCACCTCAGCCGATGCCACTGGAGCAGAGACACGCTGCCCTGGCTCAGCCCTGCTCAAGCGACAGATGCACGAGCCAAACACTGAACGTGGTTTCAAGCCAGACATTTTTGGACTGGCCCGTAGCACAGCAAGAAGTACGCAGACCGTCCCCTTTGCAGACACTGCGCACAGTGAGAAAGAGGAAACTGCCCGGCAGCGTGACGCTGGACAGCTCCGAACAGCAGCCGGCCACTCCAGGGGGCAGGAGCCCAGTCCCGCCTTTCACACTCCCGCCGCTCCTGGGAGCCTCGTCTGGCTCAGGGAGGGGGTGGCGGGGTGGCGGGAATTGGCAGCTAGGAGAAATCAGAGCCAAGAAACTGGCCAAGAGGAGCCTTTTGAAGCGACCAGTGGGTGCTGTTTTAATATTTTGGACACCGGTCATGTGTCAGCATTGAATAATCTCCAGCCAACACATGCTGTTTTCCTTTAAGGTTTCTTACTTTTGCGTAGACTAACTCTTTCGCCTGGCTGCTCCATCCACACTGACGGAGAGGTATCTGTTACAGTGACAACCGGGAGGAGTAGACTGGTTAAGTATGCAACATTATTATGGAAAACGAAGCAGAACCCGGCCATCCGTTCTGTATACATTTTCTAGTGTCTGCACTCCCCAGGGCTGCGGCCACAGCCGTGAACAGGTGAGCGAGGTCCCTGCCCCCGTGAGTCCCCCCTCCGGCGGAGGGGACTGCATGCCACAGGCAGGCACACCAGCTGACATTCATCTTGCAGAGTGAAGCATCGAGAGTGTCACGGAAGAAGACGTCCAGAAAAATGCCAAATTTCTGTGCCAATTCCAGGAGAAATATTTCAGTGAGGGCCGGGCTCAGCTCTAGCAGAATGAAATAGGGCCCAGCAGGCTATCAGCTAAGAGCAGCTCCGGTTCCCGGGCCTGGGCTGATGGGACCTGCGGAAGACGGAGTGTCAGGTCCACCAGCCGGAGCCTGGCTCCCCGTCACGGTGCACGGAATGGAGGGCCCACCGCCCGGCACTGAGGGATGGCGAGGCGTCACGAGGCAGGGATTTCGGCCGCAGAATATTCACACGTTGCAGGCCAGGGAGGCAGCGGGGTGTTCATCTTCTTTCTCAGCCTTGCTCGTCGGGGGACTGGCTGCCTTTCATTGTTAATGTAAAAATCAATATAGCAAGAGGCGAGTCTTTGCTGTGATAATATTGGCTCCTTTCACCAGGCGTGTGGAATTAGATTGCTGATAGATGCACCTCTGTCGCCTCCCCAGGCTCCAGAGAGAATCTGCTGGCTTTGCCAACAAGCACAGTCACAGAGTGAGGACCCCGGGCCAGTGTGCGGCCGATGGCGGCAGAGAAAATGTAATTCCCTCGCGAGACAGCGCCCTGGAGGGGGCCGGGCAGTGGCCGCCGGGTTGCCTCGCTCAGCTGAGCTCTGTGGCCAGAGGCTGCCGGGGGAAGCTTAGGTCCCGCTGTACGGCTCAGAGGCTTCCCCCAGGCAGGTGGAAAGATTAAGGAGCAGTGGAGAAAACAGGGAAGGGGAGGAAAGGAGGGAAGAGAGGGAGGGGGCAGAAGCCCGGGAGGAGGGAGGCAGCCAGCAGCTCTTCGGGAAACGTCCCAGGAGCCCTGGGCTAAAATGTAGCAAAGCAGGGACAAATCACATTTGCGTTTTCCCAGAAATGCCCTGTGGCACGCGAGACTCATTCTTATTTTAAAATATGTTTTTAAACATTTTTACTGATTGAAATGCAAAGAGAAAAAGAGAGAGAGAGAGGAGAGAAAGAGGAGAGAGAGAGGAGAGAGGGAGGAGAGAGGGAGAGAGAGGAGAGAGAGAGGAGAGAGGGAGAGAGAGGAGAGAGAGAGGAGAGAGGGAGAGAGAGGAGAGAGAGAGAAGAGAGAGGAGAGAGAGGAGAGAGAGAGAGAGAGAGAGATCTTCCTTCTTCTCCATTCACTCTCCGAACGCTGCAACACCCAGGCCAGGCCAGGTGAAGCCAAGTACCTGACACTGAGTAGGGGTCCTGGGGTGGGTGGCAGGCACCCACATACCAAGATCACCACCGGCTGCCTTCCAGGGCTGCTTTCACGGGAAGGTGAACCGCAGTCAGGAGCCGGGCTCAAGCCCGGGCACTCTGGCGAGGGACGTGGGCGTCCACTTGAGAAATGCCTGCCCCCCGCGGCCGTTTGTGACCTGCTCAGAGAATCGCTGGCACCTGTCTTCACCCGGTGTCCGCCGAGCCGCGGGCACAGGGCCTGCTTCCCTCTCGTCCCTAAGATCCAGGAGCCAGGCAGAAGGTGGCTGGGTGACTGGAGACAGCTCGTGTTCATGGTCCTGTGTTCCAGATTGCAAAGCTAACAGAACAGCAAAGAATGAAACACCACCAGGACTCCCCCTCGGCCTTAACAAATGACAGTTTTGTGTACTTCCTGCCAATTTTCCTTAATCTAATGCTTACTTTGTATTTTCTCTGTGTGTCATGTGTGTGCACATATATCATATGTACATATTTTGTCCATATGCCACACATGTAAGACTATAATATATCATGTGTGTGCATATGTAAACTTACCAGATATGTACATACATACATATACATACTACATCATGTGTGTGCATACAGATGTAAATCGTATCATATATGTCATGTATGTGAATGTTCATCATGTGCCTGTATGTGTGTCATGCATGTGTGCGCCACTGTGCGTACGTGCCATATACATGCATGTATAACATCACGCATATATGCCATGTTTGTGTGCATGTGTATCATACATATGTATGCATATCCTGTCATATGTGTGTATGCTGTGTGTGTATATACAAAAATACTTCTTTACAAAGTTAAAATTAGATAATATTTACTAATCATTTATTTTTTGTTACTTAGAATCATAATCCTATTGTGAGCACTTTTTAACTTCAGAAAAGTATCCTTTTTAAAAAAAATATTTTATTTATTTACTTGAGAGGCAGAGTCACAGAAGGAGGAACAGAGAGAGAGATCTTCTGTCTGCTGGCTCATTCCCCAAATGGACACAACGGCTGGAGCTGGGCCGATCCAAAGCCAGGAGCCAGGAGCTTCTCTGGTCTCCCATATGGGTGCAGGGCCCAAGGACTTGGGTCATCTTCCCCTGTTTTCCCAGGCCACAGCAGGGAGTTGGATTGGAAGTGGAGCACCCAGGAGTCAAACCAGCACCCATACAGGATGCTGGTGCTGCAGGCAGAGCCGTAACCTAACAAGCCACAGTGCTGGTCCCACCAGGGTCAGGCATTAACAGGCTGGGGACGCAACCTGGCCATCGGACCACAGTGTTGAGGGGGGGGCTTTGGGAAGTGGTCAGGCTGAGCAGACAGAGAGATGCACACCAGCTCCCTGCAGTGGGTGCCGCGCACCCCCCCACTCTGCCAGCGAGAAGCCAGCGCGGTGTGCAGCCCCTAGACCAGGACCTCGGAACTGGGGCCAACACGGGCCTGCTGTGGTGTTTTGTTACAGTAACGAGAGACGGGCTAGTACAAAGGGAACTGTGCAATTACCAAATTCCGGAGAAAGCTGGAAGGCGAACGAAAAGGCCTGCCGTGGCCTCTGTCCCTCCCTTCGCTGCCACCGCGGCCACTCACTCCCACGCGCAGCCTCCCGCCTTCTGTGTGCGGTTCTCTGGGGTGAGGTTGCTGTGTTTCTTGGTGCAGCAGCATTTCACTTCCCAGGCAGGTCCCTACACCTGGTAGAGAGGAGGAGACAGGCGGGGCCCTGGGAGCTTTGCAGGCACTCACAGCCCTCTGGGTCCTGGCTTTGCAAATCACCCCAGTTCTCCAGAGGGCTCCTGGGATCCCCCCGGCCCGAGCCTCTCCCTGCCACGTCTGGAATGGAAACGTGGCCTGAGGAGCAGAGACGGCTGGGAGGCAGCTCGGCAAAGCCCTGTCACAGCTTGGTGACGAGTCTGTCACTTTCTAGGAATGGAGACTGGCGGAGGCTCTGCCTTAGCCTTGGTGACACTGGCGGCTGCGCCAGGGAGGGAGCAGCCTGCAGGGCGGGGGCAGGAGCCGGGGTCAGGGGAGGGGGGCCTCGCAGTGGCTCCAGGGCTCCGCATTGTGTGGCTTCCAAGGGTTTTCTTCTCCTTCCCGACAGCACAGGGAAAGCTCCCGGGAATTAGTTGTCTTCCATACAGGCCGTGCCTCGTCTTCTGTGTTTGCGTTGTGATCATTGGAACTGCTTAACTCCGGGAAGCTCAGAATTAGGTGGTTGTTGGGGAAAACGTGTTAGAAAGTCTGTGTAAGTGACGTTCACATTCAGGGATTTTTCTTTGTAGGTTTTCTTTTTCCCAAAAGCCCTTTACCTATGTGATGAGTGACATCATAAGTAAGCTGAGCCCGTGGCTTTTCACGCTGTTCCTGGATCTGGGATTATCCAGCAAGGAGGACAAGTTGAAATAAACAAACGAATGAGAAAATATCACTGTGATGAAAATGATAAGGAGGAGGTGATTAGAGGATTTTGTTTTAAAAACTGTGTTTAAGCTAAAATAATCAGAATAGCCCATCCAGTGTTTAACAGCACGGCATGGCCGCTGGGACCAGGCTCAGCTGTGGGTGAGCTGGCGGGAAAAGACTCTAGTTAACCAGGGCACGCTGGGACGGCGAGTGGCAGCTGACCGCGGGCCGGAGACCCCGTGGCAGAGCAGAGGCAGAAGGCAGCTCTCCGGGGAGCAGCCCGGTCTCACGTCCCTGTGATCTGAACCAAGCAGGGAGCAGCCGGGGCCCGGGACTCGCCACGCTCCCGGCAGACGGATCCTCCAGGGCTCCTCTTTCTGCACCCCTCCCTGGCCCAGGGTTTCCCCGGGGATTCTACCACTGACTCCCCGGGTCAGGATGTGGCGTCCCCGGTGCCGTCTGCCCCCTGAACAGCAGATGTCGGGTGGCCCTCTTTGGCCAAGGCAGGGTCTTGGTAACCCAGGGATGAGAAAGCAGCTGTTTTGTCAGAATAATTCCCAGGACCTCCACGTGCTGGAGCACGAGATGAAAATTCTAACGTTTGCAGGGTCAGAGTTCTTTCCTTCCTGTCTGTAATATTAGGGAAGAGGACGCCTGTGTCTCAGTGAGCGCAGTGCGGGACGTGAGAAGACAGGAGACGCAGGCTGCGGGTCTGCGGCCTCAAAGCTCACTCTCCACCGTCTACACCGCCCCTCGCGTCTGAGACACCCCCTCTCTGAGTTCACACTTGTCTGACGGAAAGAAAGCAGCTAACCCGGGGTAGCCGCTGCCCAGTGGGGTCTGTGTGGTCGGCACACACGTGTACCCACGCCGAGTGCACGCCCCAGCCAAGAGAGCCCTTCAGCTCCCTGGGCTGCGGCTCTGCGGTGCAGGTGACTGGCAGGTGGGCTGATGACCTGTGAGGTGTGACGTGGTGGCTCCGCTGGGGTGAGCCGATGACGTGTGAGCTGTGACACTGTCCCCCACACACCGTGTGCTCTTGTTCCACACGCGTGCAGCTCTCGGAAAGCGGGTCTCCAGCAGGGGCACGAGGAGGTCGAGAATCGATCATCTCCGTGGAGTCCCCGCACGCTCCCCCTTCCCGATTGCTCGCGCGTGGCTGCCCCAGTTCCTGGTGGAGAAATTCCTGTTCAGCAGGAGCCTGCCGGCTTCTGTCCGGAAGGCAGGCTCAGAGCCGCCTCCCCGTCTCCTCTGAAGGTGGTGGCCTCTGAGGAGTGGCACCTGTGCCGAGCAGCCTGGGGGCTCGGACACCTGCCTGGCTGTGCGGGGCCTCCGCCTTCCAGAGCCAAAACGGTGCTGATGGCAATGGGAGGTTTTGCGTGCGAAGCCAGGAAATTCGTGATGTGCGCGTGGGGTTGGTTTCCAGTTTGCTTCAAGTGCTTGCTGCTTCTGTGTCTGTTATCAGATGTGACCGTGTGTGTGGATTCACACATGCATGTGTGTGGCATGCGTGTGGGTCACATGTGTGTGCACGTGTGTGACATATGTGGATCCACATGTATGTGCATATGTGTGCTGTGTGGGTCACGTGTGTGCGTGTGTGTGGCATGTGTGTTTGTAGGTATGTGCATATGTGTGGTGTGTGGATTCACATGTGTGTGCATGCTGTGTGCATGTGTGTGGGTGTGATTGTGTGGATCGTGTGTGCTGTGTGTGCACCCATGTATTTGTGTGACTGACTGCGTGTGTGATTGAGTCGTGTTTATGCACGTGTGAGCTTGGTGCTTGCTTATGAGCAAATGTGTGTGGTGTGTGCCCAGCATGTGTGTGAGCCTGTGTGCACATGCATGCATGTGTGTGGCCCTATGTGTCGTGTGGGGGTGGGGAGAAGGGATTTGCTTTCTGGGGCTGCCTCCACACCACCCCACCTCAACACCGCTGGAAACGTCTGGATTCAAGCAGCCGGGAGACGGCTGAAGACCAGATCAGAATCAGCAGTTATGTCCACTGCCCTCAGAGCCCCCCATGGTCAGCACAGCCCCTCTGGAGGCCCCCACCCCCACGTCCCTGAGAGGCAAGATGTGGGACGTCGGCCTGGGCCCACACGCGCTCGGCCCCGGGCGCCCTTCTGACTGCTGAGTGCCAGGCAGGCTCTGTTCCCCAACAGGCTTTTAGGAAGACGCTTACACATCACCTCTGACGTCCTCAGCACGAAATTCCTTCTTATCATTTTACTTTGAATTTGAACATTTTCCCTCGATTCTTGCAGTTAAACATGATATCTCCTTTCTTTCTTTCTTCCTTTTTTAAAGATTTATTGATTTATTTGGAAGGCGGGGTTACAGAGGCAGAGAGTGGGGGAGAAGTCTTCCATCCGCTGGTTCACTCCCCGGATGGCCGGAGCTGCACTAATCCAAAGCCTGGAGCCAGGAGCTTCTTCCAGGTCTCCCACATGAGTGCAGGGGTCCGAAGACTTGGGCCATCTTCTACTGCTTTCCCAGGCCACAACAGAGAGCTGGAGTGGAAGTGGAGCAGCCGGGACCTGAACCGGCACCCACGTGGGATGCGGCCCGGCAGGCGGTGGCTTTACCGCTACACCACAGTGCCGGCATCTTTCTCACTTGTCAGCACACCGCTCAGGCTGTGCATTGCCGTTCTAGGGCCACTTTGGCTGAATCCCACAGAGTTCTTGTCCTTTCTTTTTATGTATCTATTTTTAGACAAAATTTTATTTATTTATTTAAAAGTCAAAGTTACAGGGAGATGGAGAGGGAGAGAGGGAGAGTCGGGGGTGGGTGGAGACAGAGGTCTTCCATCCGCTGGCTGGCTTCTCAGATGCCTACAACAGTCAGGGCTGGGCCAGACCGATGCCAGGAGTGTCATCTGGGTCTCCCACGTGGACGCAGGGGCCCAAGCACGTGGGCCATCTTCTGCTGCCTTTCCTAGGCCGTAAGTAGGGAGCTGGATTGGAAGTGGAGCAGCTGGAACATTGGGCCGGCACCCATATGGGATGGCAGCTCTACCCACTACATCACAACACTGGCCCAGTCTTTTAAAGAGTTGGAGGTTTCCATTTTGATTTTTTTCTGTTAAGTTGACGGATATTTAGATGTGCTGTGAATGTCAAAGTTCATAGGGCTACACCGTTTTAAGTTTTAAATTGAGACCTGCATATGTGGATCCTGTGTGTGAGGCTACTTCTCTTCCATGTTCTCAGTGAAATGTTCAAGTCTTAGATGCTGTTTGATATAAAAATTAATGTCTCGGGATATCTTGTGACAGTGGGAGAGTTTCATGGCTTTCTGAATTTGAAACTTTTGCAAAGGGATTTTAATTATATTGGTATCCAAACATCCTCATCTTATGGATCAACTATATACTAAGTAATTTTATAAATTGAACTTTCTACAGTAAATGAATAATGCCTTATCAGACGTTTTATAGGTTGGCACTTGACTTTTAAAATGAGCGGTCCCCAGGCTGGTGTTGTGGCGCTGTGGGTGGAGTCGCCACCTGCGATGTCAGTGTCACACATGGGCGCCAGCTTGTGTCCTGGCTGCTCCACTTCCTGCTAATGCACCTGGGCCTGGCCCAGCCCCGGCTGTTGTGGCCACCTGGGGATGGAATCTCGGATGGAGGCGCTCTCTCTCTCTCTCTCTCTCTCTCTGTCTCTCCCTCTCTCTCTCTCTGTAATTCTGCCTTTCAGATAAATAAGTAAATCTGAGAGAGAGAGAGAGAGAGAGAGAGAGAGAGAGGTGTCACATCCCCGGTGTGGTCCACCCTCTGGGGTGGAGAAAGGCCGGCAGCAGCCGCACAGTGCACTGGGGGCCCAGGGGCCGCCCCCGCCCCTCCCCACACTCCCGGTCACTTCTGTCACTCTGAACTCTGGCCTGCTCTCACAGTTTCATGGCTGAAAGCCCACAGTGTAGACATTCTGTAAGGTCTGCTCCTTCATTATCCACAGAGCTTTAGCACAGCTCAGTTAGATCAGTGTGGGGGAGCAGTGTTGTTTTGCCTCCGCGGTCCTGGGTGTAAGTGATCAGGGTAATTTCCATTAAACTTTCGTGTTCTGAAGAAGCAGATCCGGCTTCTTGTGGAAACATTTGTCTAACGTTGGCCAACGTGACTCAGTGACTTCACCCTCACGGGTAAAATAGAACTGATTATGAGTTCGCCACGGGGAAGAGGGGCTTTATACAGACACGTGCGTGCCTTTGATCCGACGTTCCAGCGTGTGCGTCTGTAAATAGATGCTTGCTTATTTATACACACGGTCATCACAGGACCCTCCTCCACCCTCTGTGCCGACTCGGGGCACCCGTGCCCCGCGGGAAGTCCCCGGGGAAGCGGTGACATCATGAGGATGTCCCAGCTGAGCTCCATCTACAAATCCAGTTACTATTTCCAGCAAGACGACTCTGAAAGCTTGATACTCCCTGTCATTTTGCTCTGCGCATTAAATATCAACCAGGCCGCGTATCCTCAACACGCAGCCCTTGTCTCAGCTCTGTGGCTTCCCGGCTGCAGGACGAAAGCAGCACACGCGATGAGAAGCCCTTATCCTCGGCCACCTGTCGGGCCTTCGGCGGCACTGGCGTTCCTGCCCCCGGCAGTGGGTGCCCACTGGGGGAAGTGCCCATCACCCAGGAGTCGCCGTGCGCCGGCCTTTAAGGCAGAGGGGCAGGGCCGGCGCTGTGGCTCACTTGGCTAATCCTCCGCCTGTGGCGCCAGCACCCCGAGTTCTAGTCCTGGTCGGGGCGCCGGATTCTGTCCCGGTTGCTCCTCTTCCAGGCCAGCTCTCTGCTGTGGCCTGGGAAGGCAGTGGAGGTTGGCCCAAGTGCTTGGGCCCTGCACCCGCATGGGAGACCAGGAGGAGGTGCCTGGCTCCTGGCTTCAGATCAGCGCAGTGTGCTGGCTGTAGTGGCCATTGAGGGAGTGAACCAACAGAAGGAAGACCTTTCTCTCTGTCTCTCTCTCACTGTCCACTCTGCCTGGCAAAAAAAAAAAAAAAAAAAAGGCAGAGGGGCAGAAAGGGAGAGCTCTCCCATCTGCTGGTTCACTACCCGGCTGCCTGCACCAGCCAGGGCTGTGCCGGGACAATGTCAGGAACCAGAACTCCAGCCAGGTCTCCCGTGCGGGTGGCAGGGCCTCCAGGACTTGGGCCACCGGCGGCTGCATCCCAGGGTGCACGCTGGCAGGGGCAGGAACTGGAGCAGCAGAGCCAGGATTCAAACTCCGCTGTAGGCTGCAGGCGCCCCTAGCAGAGTCTCCGCCGCGGTGCTAGACGCCTGGGGCTGCTTTCCACGTTGCTTCTGCGTGAAATTTTTAGATCGTACTCAGTCTGTCCTCCTTCACACCAGTGTCTAGAGCCATGCAAATCAGAAGCCGGTCAGCCTTGAAGAGAGTGTGGCCAACAAACAAGAGAAACACGGCTTAGAGGCATTAGACTTCCAGGGAGCAAACGTGGGGAAGCCAGCGAGTGGCAGGGCCTGGCGTTCTCCCTCCTCCTCCCTCTTCTCGTGGTCTCTGATCTTGCTAGCGTGTCCTCTCATTACTGGAGCTGTTTCTGCCCGAACACTGAGCCTCTGGGCTGTCATGTTCAAGGGGAATGACTTGAGAGGAAGAATCGTCACTGCTCTGGAGCTTGGCGTTGGTTTGAGTTTAGACTTGTTCCCGGGGACTTAGGCCGTGGTCACAGTTCGTGGTCACAGTTCATGGTCACAGTCCTTGCGATGCTGCACAAGGACAGCCTGGGCTGTGCACTGCGTGGGTGCCTTCTCCTGGCTTCTCAGCCTGGGTGGAAACCCGGCGGGAGCTGCCCTTTCCCTCGGGTAGAGCGGAAACAGCAGAGCTGTCCCTGGGCTTCCGGGATCCCAGCCAGGCTCCCACGTGACCGGGATGGGACCTGGAGGTCCAGCTCTGGCTGCCTTGGGGGGTGGGCCCTGGCTTTGGAGGGCGCCCCCTGCGCCTGGCATTCCTTTGTTCCCGGCAGCCCTTTTTAATTATATCAGTGTCTGTGCTGTGTCTTTTCTCCGGAGAGTTCACAGCACCCTTCTCCTATTTCAAACGCCCTGTCCGGCCTTTTCATCCTTGTGTTTGGATGGTTTCCTGTCCCCTAATTCCTTCCTGGTGCGGCTCTGCCGATGGATGTGCTCGCGGGAGGTGGGCTTTCCTTTCTTCTAAGCCAGCTCGCAAACGTGTGTTGGCACCGAGAGGCGTGCACGCCTGCAGCTTCGCTCTGCTTGTCTGCGTTGAGCTCTGCACTGCACGCGGCCTCTCGCGTCCATCCTCGTGGCCTCTGATTTTGACTGGAGAAACTCAAGGTGGCGTCGCTGGTCAAAGACCAGACTCCTCTCTGCAGCAGGACCCCTGTCGGAGTCCCCGGTTAGGTTGTGCGTGGATCCCAGGGAGGGGAGAATTCCGAGTCCCTGC
Source organism: Oryctolagus cuniculus (assembly GCF_051225735.1). Taxonomy (NCBI): domain Eukaryota; kingdom Metazoa; phylum Chordata; class Mammalia; order Lagomorpha; family Leporidae; genus Oryctolagus; species Oryctolagus cuniculus. The sequence continues at coordinate 7,316,282 of NC_142887.1, read as the reverse complement.
GGGCACAGCCGGCCGCTGGCAGGTGGACTCGGCGAGTGCCACGTGCGTGTGAGTCTGATTGACGCGGGTTCCCCTCCTCGTCCGCCGGCTCTGTGACGGCTCAGCCTTCCCGTCCGGAAATCTCCAGACACGACAGACTGAATGCCAGGCCAGGATCGCCGGTTACCGGGGACGTTCTATCCGTTCTCTAGGGAACTCTGGAAGTGGGGCGTGTGTGACAGTCTGTCCCTCTGAGGAAGGGCCTCCCGGGGCCCGGACCCGGGAGAACGCCTGCTTTTCCAAGTCCTCCAGCCCATTTCTCGCTCCAGCCAGGGTGCCCAGGGAGCCTCGCTTTGCCGGCTCCAGCAGCCCATCTTAATAAACTCTGTCCTGGAAAAGTCGATATTTTTAAGCTAGCTAAACTCATTTTGAATTAAATGATTTAAAAAAAAAACCCTAGGTTGTGTCTTTTTCTTTTGGTTTTTCTTTAAGGAGACAAGCCCAGTGGCGTGAACGACAGGGTTCGGACGCTTCACGCCTTCTCGCTGTGTCTGCCTGCAGCTGGGTTCTGGACCCCAGCGGTGACTCCTGGGTGCCGGGAGGTGGCTTCCTGCTTTGCTGGATGGCTGTGGCTGGTTTTGAGGTTGGCCTTTCCAGGCCCTGGGCGGCACTCTCCGGTGTAGCAGTGCGCTGTGGCTGTTGACTGGGGGGAGGGGGGACGGTATGGAGAAGAAGGCCAGAATCGCGCTGTTTGGGTGGGGGAAGTGAGGGCGACCTCCAGGGCTGCCTGGGCCACCGTGACCCCGGCCTTCTCTTCAGGAGTCTGTGCGGGGAGCGGTGACATTTTTCCTGGCGGCTCTGACACAGCGGGAGTGTGGTGAGCGCAGGGGTGCAGCTTCGGATCTGCCCGACTCCCCCTGCGACTCCTAGCATGTGCGGGGGATTTGCGTATCTCTAGGTGGTGGGCACGCCCCATCTCTGAGGACGGCGTTTCCACCTTATCCAGCCACAGCAGACAAACCGCAGAATCCAGTCTTCACCTTCGTTCAGTGCCGTCTTCTCGGGAATCCGTACACATGTGTTAGACTGGCCAGAATCCAGGGAGGTGCAGAGCACGGGGACGTCTTGCTTGTTGCCAGCGGGGATGCGAAATGATTCACGCACTTTAGGAGGCGGCTTGGTAGTTTCCTGGAAGACAAAACGCAGGCTCGCCAGCCGCCACGCTGTGTGTGCCCAAGTCAGAGGGAAACACGCACCCACTCCAAACCTGCGTGCCAGCGGCTGAGCAATCCCTACTCCCGGGGGCTGTCAACATGGGAGGAGCCACGTGGTGCTGCGTGTCTGCTGGAATTTTACTCCCCCTGCTCAATGAAAGAAGGGCCGCATGCATGTGTGTGCGTGCGCGTTCATGCATGTGTGCATGTGTATATGCACGTGTGTGCATGCATATGTGCATGCGTGTGCGTGCACACGTGTGCATGTGTGCATGCGTGTGTCTGATTCCAACCGCAGGACCTTCTGCAGAGGCAGAGCCGGGGCTGGCCGGGCTGGTGGGGGTGAGCAGGGATGGTTAGGTGGGGGCGTGGGGCCCCTCGGGGCAGCAGCACAGCTCCGTATGATGCTGTGATCGGGCGTTCGCAACAGAAAGCACTCGGCAAAGCCCCAGGACCCTGATGGAAACCGTGAACTTCTGCTAATGATGGCGTCTCACTGTGGGTCGTCAGTTGTGGCACATGAACCACGCTAAGGCATGATGTCAGTGACAGAGGTCGCCGAGTGTGTGTGTGTGTGTGTGTGTGTGAGAGAGAGAGAGAGAGAGAGAGAGAGAGAGAGAGAGAGAGAGAAGGAGAGAGAGAGGGAGGGAGAAGGAGAGGGGGAGGGGAACGTAGGTATGGGAGACTCCTCTGTACTTTCCACGTTATTCTCCACCTCATTATTCTGCCAACCTAAAGCAGCTCTGGGAAGTGAAGTCTGATAATTCAAAATAAAAGGCAGCTGGCACAGGCCACGTGTCCCTGGTCTGTCTACGCAGCATTCCTGTTGACTGTGTGTGTCACAGGTTGTCTGTCCGAGCCCTGCTGGGACTGCCGCCTCCCAGTGTGGGGGTCTTTGTCTTCTCACAGACGTGCCCCTGAGCCTGGGACAGAGCTCAGCATGCGGCGAGTGGACAGTGAGTGTCCCTGAAGTGAGGGACAGAGGGGAAGCTGGGAGACGCTCTCCAGAGCAGGTGCGCTTGGCGCTGGCTGCCGGGACCGCCGCCACCCTCACCAGCTGCCTACACTCACACCCGGGCCCCTTTCTGCCCTCTGCAGGAGATGAAATCCATGCCCGGGTGTTGAGGTTTGTCACCCGTCTCACGTGTCTCACCCGTCTCACGTGTCAGGGGTGAAGTCGGGCCGAGGCCCCGCTTGGAAGGAGCCTGCACCAGGGGCTCTGGATAATTCCCTCGGTTTCTGTGCAGACATTGGCCTGGCCTAAATGATTGGCAACAGCTCCTTCAGGCGGCCCTCGTGTGAGCATTTGGGTGCTCTGTCCCTGGGTCTCTGCCTGTGGAGGGTGCATCCGCGCAGGGGTTCAGCCTCTGTCCCTCTTGGCTTGTTCTCCCAGCCTCGTCTGAGTGCCTGCCCTGCACTGGCCAGTCTCTGCGGAGGCAGCAGCTCTCAGAGGCACAGGGAATCGGCAGGGCAGCGGTGGGCGCGGGGTGCAGGGGGCCTGCTGTCCCCTCCGTGGCCTCATCTCGCCTTGCTGGCTGTGCTGCAGGAGCCAGGAGGGGCTCAGCATGAGGGGGCCCCACCCCCGACTTCCTTTCACTCGTCTGTCAGCGCCTGGTGCACAGCCAGGTGTTCACGGTGGGCACCTGTCCTGCTCAGCTGTCTGGGCATCCTCCTTTGTCTCCTGTCCAGGTAGTGAGGATGACAGCAAAGTGGCCCCGGGCTCCAGGGGCTCATGACCCAAGATGGGGGACGAACCACGAGGGTCCCTTTGCTCCCAGACACCAGGACTTCTAAGGCAACGGCTGGCCCCATGGTCTGCAGGCCACCAAGCAGTGGGAGGGGCCCTCCTTCAGGTCATGAGCAGAGAGCCACTGAGGAAGAAGAGGAGGGGGAGGAAGACGAGGAGGAAGGGGGTGAGTGGGAAGTCCTGCTGCTGCCCCAGGCTAGGCGGGGTGGCCCTGGACGCCCACCCTGGGATGTCGAGCAGGAGGTCAGTGGGGGGTAGGGGGAGGAGTTGCAGCAGGAAGGTGCCCCACAGGTGGTCTGGGTCCTGTCACTCACGCAGACAGCGTGGTCGTGCACACGAGTCTGTGCCGACTGTTGGCAAGCAGAGGGACAGTGGCGGTCACTCAGCCCTCTTGGGTGCATGTGCAGGAGGCCACCAGTAGCTTCTTCACATAACTGCTTTTCCTTGTTGATTTGGGGACTCCGTGTTGGGACTGGGGGCGTGGAGAGGCCCCCAGAGCTGGCGGGGGAGGGGGGCGGGGGGCGTGGCGGTTTACAATTTGGAGAACTTGAAAAGGGGCGGGCTGTTCACTTGCAAAGCCTGTCCGCACTCTGAAACGTCGCCGGGCTTCTCCAGACACAAACACTTCACCCCTGGCTGCCGGGGCCCAGCGCCACCTGCAGCTCTTCCTTCTACGTTCATTGCTGTGGCCGTCTGCTCTTTTGTGGAACAAACGCTAACTGCGGCTGCAGCCAGGCCATAAAGGCATGCTGTGGTAGAGCTGTCAGAGAGCCTACGAAACAGAAGCAGATTCGTGAGAGGCAGAGAAAAGGCAGGAAAGGTGGGTGGCGAATCTGAGCTAAGACCGAGCCTTAGTCAGTTAGTGTGCTGACTTCGGCACCAGCCGTCTGCACGGATCTGAACTGTCAGTCGCGTGCTGAAGGGTGCTGGGGAGACTGCCGGACGGGGACTGTGTTCAGGGGACGCTGTCACCCAGGGTCTTGCCTCTCTGCATCCCCAGGTCTCTGCTGGTCCAGGCTGCAGCCAGCATTCCTGCGGCTTTTAATTCACTCCCTGGCCGTCTGGGAGGGCACGGTTCTCTGGCCACACTCGTTCTTTTTGCTGACGATGGGAATTCGTAGTGTTTCCATGTGGAATAGAAAAGGAAGACAAAATGAGCCCGCTGATAGGAAGGGTGCCCACGGCCATCACTGACCGCTGACCTTCTGAGAGTCTGTTCCGCTCCAAAGGTTTCAGCGTGCCGTCAGTGGGGGGACTCGGGGACCCAGCGCGAACAGGGCAAAGTGCTTGGCACAGTGGTCTCACCGCTGCTTCGGACGTCTGCCCCCACGTGGGAGCTCCTGGGCTTGCGTCCCAGCCCCCACTTCCACTCCAGCTTCCTGCTCGAGAGCACGTAGGAGGCAGTGCTGATGGTGCAAGGATTTGGGTCCCTGACGCCCTCGTGGGACTCAGACTGAGTTCCTGGCATCTGGGGAGTGAACCAACGGAAAGGCGATTGTATTCTCTCTCTCTCCCTCTCTCTCTCTCTCTGCCTCTATAGCCTCAAATAAAGGAATAAATACTTGTTTAAAAATCCCAGTGTGTCGTTCACCAGGGAAAGCCACTGTGTTACCCAGCCTCCCCTGCAGGTAACTGCAGTATACAGTCGGCGTCACTGAGGCAGTTCCCGAAAAGCAAGTGCTGGGGGCAAGCTTCTTCCCTTTCGCCGTTGCTGCTGGTCAGCACGTGAAAAATGTGGTTTTGTGATAAGTCTCCAAACCGGAACGTGGGAGTCCTGCAAGTTTGCTCTTTCTACTCAAGAGGTTGTCTTGAATCCTCGTGGTCTCCCGCGGTTCCCTGGGAAGCGTAGGACCGCCCGTCTTGCCAGGCAGCCGGGACTCTGACAGGCGTCGCACAGGCATCGCACTGGGCGTCAGCGTGGGGGTGCTGTGCTCTGAACAACGTGCCTCTTCCATGGACATTGGATGCCTTCTGCTTCTGTAACCTCCTTGCACACTGGTGTGTGGTTTTCAGAGCACGAGCCTTGCGCTTTCTTCGTTAAATTTCTGTTTACTTCTTCCTGGCGCGATTGTCCATGGAGCTGGTTTCCTGGTTTGACGTCTGCACCGCACGTTGGCATCGTCCAGAAGTGGCATTCGGGTCTGCAGGTCACCGTTGTGTCCTGCAACGCTGTGCCCGCACCTGCTGCCTGCAAGCTTCCCCTCTGGGGACCGCGTCCTCTGGGGACAGGACTGGTGTGACTTCTTCCTGTCGAACGCGGACGCCTTCCGTCTCCTTTTCTCACAAAGAGCCGTGAGCAGGCCCTGGAGGGCAGTGCCGGCTGCGGGGGAAGCATGACCTCCTTGTTTTGCTTTCGATCTCCAGGGGGCACCTTCAGCCTTTGCTGTGAAGTGTGACGGCTGCCGCAGGCCGCCGAGTGCTTTCGGCGGGAAACACCGACCCACCGACCGACCGGCGCTGGCACTGTTTCCCTGGGGCTGGGGGCTCCTGTGCCTAGCAGCGAAGTTCCCTGGCCGTCCTGAGGAGCTTGCCGGTAGCTCTGCATTGCCGGTGGCTCTGCATTGCCGGTAGCTCTGCATTGCCGGTAGCTCTGCATTGCCGGTAGCTCTGCAGGTGTGAGGGTGGCTTCAGTTCCGGGAGGCGAGTCTTCATCAGCTGAGGAGATGCGCTCGCCAATCAGAGGCGTCTCCTGACCGAAGACGTTCACTCCTAACCCCTCGTGGTGTGGGGGGAGCAGAACCGGGTGGTCTAGACGCTGAATCTCATCCCACAAGGCAGGACTGCCACCCCCACGTGACACGAGCTGCGTGGGGGGAAGTGTGCACGGGGTGCAGGTGGCCGTGCCGTGCCACAGGTAGAACCACAATCCCAGAGATGGGCTTGAGCAGGTGGTGCATCTCTTCCGTGGTGTTTGCTGAGTGTCTGATGGGCGCACGTTCAGCTCAGCGACGGAACCCCTGCTGTGACTGCTCCCGTAATCGGGGTCCAGTGGATCCTGCATCTAAGAGTCGAGTGTGCACGAGTGCCTGGTCGCAGTTTAAAACTGATGCATGCTCAACACACACACGGACACGTGCACACACATGCACACAAGGCACACACGTGCACACATGCGCACACAGGGCACACATGTGCACACACATGCACACATGGGAACACATATGCACACGGGCACACACATGCACACAGACACACGGGCACACACAGACACACGGGCACACATATGCACACACAGGCACACATGGGCACACGCATGTACACATGGGCACACAGGCACACAAGGGCGCACACAGGCACACATATACACACATGGGCACACACATACGTGCACACGCATGCACACATAGGCACACATGGGCACACACATGCATACACGGGCACACACATACACACAGGCACACATGGGCACACACAGGCACACACGGGCACACACAGGCACACGCATGCACACATATACACACATGGGCACACACATACAGGCACAAACATGCACACACGTGCACACATGGGCACACACATGCACACACGGGCACACACATGCACACATATACACACATGGGCACACACATACAGGCACAAACATGCACACACGTGCACACAGGGCACACACAGGCACACACGGGCACACACATGCATACACGGGCACACACATACATACAGGCACACATCGGCACACGCATGCACACATAGGCACACACGGACACACATGCACACGCATGCATACACGGGCACACATACACACAGGCACACACGTGCACACATGCACACATATACACACATGGGCACACACATACAGGCACAAACATGCACACACGTGCACACACGGGCACACACGGGCACACACATGCACACACGGGCACACATCTGGACCAGGCAGTAGAGAAAAGCAAAAGGAATGTGTACTGACGGGAGCCAGGCTGAGTGGCAGGATTTATGTGATGACAGAAGTGTTCCACGTCTGCCACCCACCACGGGAGCCACCAGGTGCACGTGGCCGCACAGCGTCTGAGTGTGGCTGGTGGGACTCAGGGACTGAATGGTTTTTTTTAAAGCAAATTTTGTTTACTTGTTTTAATTTTACTTGAAAGCCTGAGACAGATATTATCCATCCCCTGGTTCACTCTCCAAAGCCTGGAACTCAGCCAGAGCTGGGTCAACCAAAGCCAAGAGGCTGGAACTCAACCCAGGTCTCCCCCCGGGAGGAGGAGCCCAGGCACGGGGGCCGTCTTCTGCTGCCAGGATGCACGTGAGCGGGAAGCTGGGTCAGAGGCAGAGGAGGCAGCAGGGTTCGGAGCCATGCATCCTGATGGGGCATGGGCCTCCCAAGCAGGGACCTAAGTCACCATGCCCAACACCTGCACAGGAACTGAAAGGCAGAGAGCGAGAGAGAGAGAAAATGAGAGAGAGCGAGAGCAAGCTAGCTCTTCCATTCGCTGGGTCACTCCCCAAATGGCCAGAACAGCCAGGGCTGGGCCAGGCCAAAGCCAGGAGCCAGGAACTCCATCAGGTCTCCCGCGCTGGTGACGGGGGCCCAAGCACTTGAGCCGTCTTCTGCTGATTTTTCGGGTAAATTAGCAGGAAGCTGGATCAGAAGTGGAGCATCCAGGATTCAAACCGGAGCCCCAGCATCATAAGCAGTGGCTTAAGCTGCTGCACCACAACACCAGCCCCTGAATTCTTTTTAAATCAGTTTAAATTGATTTAAAGGGACCGGTGCTGTTGCATAGTAGGCTAAGCCTCCACCAGCAGTGCCGGCGTCCCATATGGGTGCTGGTTCAAGTCCCGGCTGCTCCACTTCGGATCCAGCTCCCTGCTAATGTGCCTGGGAAAGCAGTAGAAGATGGCCCAAGTGCTTGGGTCCCTGCACCCACATGGGAGACCCAGAAGTAGTTCCTGGCTCCTGGCTTCAGATCAGTCCAGCTCTGGCCATTTTGGTCATCTGGGGAGTGGATCAGCAGATGGAAGACCTTTCTTTCTGTCTCTCCCTCTCTCTATCTGTAACTCTGTCTCTCAAATAAAATAAATAAAAATCTTTTAAAAAATTAAAGATCAATGTCCGCATGCACCTGCCGTAATGGCCCCTCGTGCCCCTGAGGAACTGCGTCTCTCGCTCTTACTCTGTGCAATCAGGAAAAATCAACCAGTGACTGCGGACTGTGCCACGTGTCTCAGCCTGAGCCACCAGCAAGCCGAGCAAGCCGGTGCAGCGAGGTGAGGAGGGAAGCACAGGTGCTGTGTGCCTGGACTGTCGTGGGCAAGGCTCTAGGGACTTCCTGAAGGGCCTCCCCCGTCTGCTCCTCTCCTGTCTGCCTCCTAAGCTTCCCCACGGGGTCCTGCTGGGCTCGCCACTCGTTCCTTTGCTACCATGCGAGCCGAGGCTGCTGCCCTGCCTTGCGCCCCAAGGCTCTGTCTCAGCACTTCCGCGATGACCACGGAGGGCACTCGCGCACTCAGCACGGGTATGATGAGCCCCTACTGTGTGCTCCTGCCGCTCGTGGCGTAGAATCAGGCCAGGGAAGAAGTGAATCGCAGGAGCTTTGGTGTCGTCGCGTAGCCGGCCGCTTACGATGACTCAGCTCCAGGAAGGTGGCAAAGCGATGCGCGTGCGGCCGAAACCGCCTTGGAGTGCTGGGCTTTGATCCGCGAGGAGCGACCTGCCCTCGCTGCTGGCAGCTGCCGGGAGCCTCGGGGTCTCCGGGGGGAAACAACGGACCCTCTGCCCCGTGCAGCACCGCCGAGCCTCGGTGCACAGTTACTGTGCCACCCGCGCTTTCGACTTTCGATGCTTTCCACTTACAGTGGGTTTCTTCAGACGTGACCCGCTGCAAGGTGTGCACCTGCACTGGAGTCTGATCTCGGGGGTTCCCACGCAACGCCTCCTCTCTGCTCCTGAGCTCCCTTCCCTGGAACCCAAGGGCTCGCCCAGGGCCGGGGGACGGGGCAGGACCTCTCTGTGCCCTAAAGCCCGGGTACCGTGATGCGGCGAGGGGGCCCATGGAGCCAGGCTTTGGGGGTGTTGGGCAGGGAGGGAGAATGCAGCCAGAGCACCGGAAACACCGCCCAGACTGCTGAGCCCCAGTGCCCACAAGGTGGCCGGAGCTCCGTGGACGTCTCTGCACCTGTGTGGGGAATCTCAGATTGGGGGAGCAGAGAAGGCAGAGGCTGCCGGCCTTGGCCTTGCTGCCGTCGGCTTTCTGGGGGGCGAGGTACTCGGGGCTTCCCCCGACAGCAACCCTCTCCCCCGGTGGTCTGGAAATATTTTGTAATTGGGAAAAGCTAGCACGCGGTGCCTGGAGGCCTCCTGGGCGACGTCTTGAGCTGCTTTCCGGCGTTCGCGGCTCTGCAAAGCTGGAACGCATTTCTTCAGACTCCACTTCCTTTTTTTTTTTTTTTTTGTGCCCCGTGCCTGTGCCGGGAGAAGGGACCATCTGCTTCCAATTCCCCAGCACTCAGCCCTCCGGTGCGCGGCCTTTGATGCGCGGCCGTCTGCAGGCCCCAGCCTCTCTGATAAGCTCTTTCCTCCTCAGGGAAGGGGAGGCCGCTTCTCTCCCTGTGGGAGACAAGGGTGAGTCACAGAAAGTCTGCAGTGCCAGCAGGCACCCGAGGGCGAGGACGACGAGGGCGCCGGCTGGGCAAACCAGCTCCGGGCGGGCCTGGGTCGCGCGTTCTGCCCGGCTGGCCGAGTTCTCCAGGAGAGAAGCTCCATCGTTGGATGCCCGGTACTGCTGCTCCCTCCAGTGGGATTCAAGTTACCTAGTTATTGGTGTTTCATTTATTTGAAAAGACAGAGAGAGAAGTCTGCCATCCTCTGGTTCAGTCCCAAGTGCCTGCCGGAGCCAGGGCTGGGCCAGGCTGAAGCCAGGAGCCAGGAGCTCCACCGTGGGTCCCCGCATTGTGTCAGGGGTCCGTGTGCTGGCTCCCAGCATGCACAGTGGCAGGAAGCTGGGGTTTGAAGCGGAGCTGGGACTTCCACCCAGGCGCTCTGAGATGGGATGCACGTGTGCCAAGTGGCGTCTTAGCTGCCAAGCCAAACACCATCACCCCCTTTGTGTTAACGGACAAGGGGTGATTGTCCATGTTTAGGACGTACAGAATTTCAGTTCACGTGCACAGTGTAGGACGGCCGGATCAGGGTATCTCGCCTGTCAGTCACCTAAGCATGTACTATTCCTTTGCACCAGGAGCGTTCCGAATCTGCTCTGCCAGCTGTTTCGGAAGCTGATAGCTGTGCTGTAGTCACACTGTGCGCTGTGCACAGGACACAGCAGGTGCCTCTGTTCAGCTGCACCTGTGTCCTTCCCATGTTTTTTTTTTAAATTAAAAAACAGACTTCCCATCCACAGGTTCACTCCCCAAGTGCTTGCACTGGCTGGAGCTGGGCCAGGCCGAATCTGGGAGCCAGGAATTCATGTCCGGTCCCCCGCAGGGGTGGCGGGGACGCAGGCACTGGGGCCGTCATCTGCCAGGGCGCACTTTAGACGGGAGTTGGGAGGGGCCAGAACCAGGGATTGGCCCCAGGCACTCTGGGGAGGGACACGCGTGTGAACTGCTGGGCTCGCCGCCTGCCCTCGGCTGCCTTCTTACACGGGAATGACCCAGTCGGGAAGGCAGTGGTTGTGGGCTCAGTCACAGCAGTGTCTCTCCCAAAGACCAGACACAAACGGTGACGTTAGATAAAGGTCGGTGTGCCCGAGACCCCAAGCCAGGAGTGAGGTGCAGGTGGCTGGGCAGGTGGCTGGGGCGCTCCGTCACCCATGGGTGTTTGCACGTCGGCAGAGGGGCTGGAGGAGGGGTCAGGGGTCAGGGTTCCTGTTCTGCCTGCCTGCTCTGATGGGGGTTGGGAGGCCATGTCCTCTCTGGAGCAGACTCGCCAGTGTCGAGGCTCCTGACCCCTGGCTGGCGCTGCCACAGCCACGTGTCACAGCACCCCCTGTTGCTCGTCCTCTGATTTGGGGGTGCTCTTGGGCAGGCTGATACAAAGCAGCAAGATGCTTTACAAAGACGACTTTGCTGATCTTGCAAAAATGCCGGTTTCCCGAAGTCCCGGGAAGCAGTGGTTTTTGGTGAACGGCTCCAGCCCCGTGCAGAGCCGCTGGAAATGTGAAAACGTGGCGGTCTGAGTGTCTGGTGGGCTTTCACAGACTCACAGTTGGAGAAGAAGAGGGAATTAAAAAACAAAACAAAAACAAAAAAACCAGGATGATTCGAACACTGAAGGATGACGAGAGGGACTTGGGGAAGCGAAGGAACATTCGAACACACCAAGCTGCCCTGTCTTGTGCCTGGGCTGCAGAGCTGGGATCAGTGTGGCCTGGCTTACGTGACGAGCTGCCGAGACGTCGGTAGGGACCAGTTAAGCTGTGACTGTTTCCACCGAATGGAACATTTACTTCCTTCTCTGCTCATCTGCGACCACCTGGTTTTAACTGAAGCATCCGTTGTGCCAACAGGCAGATCAAGTGTAATTATTTTCTCTTTTTTTTAAGATTTTATTTATTTATTTGAGAGGTTACAGACAGTGAGAGAGAGAGAGAGACAGAGAGAAAGGTCTTCCTTCCGTTGGTTCATCCCCCAAATGGCCGCAATGGCCAGAACTGGGCCGATCTGAAGCCAGGAACCAGGAGCTTCCTCTGGGTCTCCCACGTGGGTGCAGGGGCCCAAGGACTTGGGCCATCTTCTACTGCTTTCCCAGGCCACAGCAGAGAGCTGGATGAAAGAGGAGCAGCCGGGACTAGAAACAGCGCCCATATGGGATGCCGGCGCCACAGGTGGAGGATTAACCTACTGCGCCATACCATTGGTCCCAAGTGTGATTATTTTCATAACTCAGACTTCTCAAAGGGACATCCCAACCAGAGCGTGCGCCCCACCCCACTGCAGCTATTTAGAGTAACGTTTCACTTTCTGATGGAAGCAGGTTCTTCCTACTTTCTCCTTTCCAGGGACAACTGAAGAGGCAGCAGCTTCCTGTTCAGGGCCCAGAGCCCGATTAAGTGGGGAGCCTTGTGTCGGTGCCCACCTCGGCCCCCACCACACCTGCTGAGCCCCTGCCTCACTTAGCCTCAATGTGGGGGGAGCTCTGCTGTCTGGTGCCCCCGACTTCCTCAAAAGCAGCCAGACACTCCAGATGCTGCACTCAGGCAGGGTGGGGTGGAGGACCGATATCCAAACTCCAGCCTGCAGAGCCTGCAGCACGGCTTCCAACGGCTGGGATGTGGCTCGGTGTCTGCAGGGTGCTGGGCCCCCGTGCTTGTCCTGGGGGTTTTGGGTTAGCCCCGCACGTCCCCTACCTGTGGGTGACGGAGGGAGCTGGAGGCCTGGCCATTCCTTAGATGAAACCAGGCCCCCTGTGGGCCTCCCAGTGAGAAGGGGTCGCCAGGCCTCTCCTCCCAGCTCAGCCTCTCCTTGGGCTGGGACAGCCCCAGCGCCTGAGAAGCCGGGTCCTACAAGCATGAAAGGAGAGGCGACAGCTGAGGGCTCAACCGTCCAGCCCCGTGTAGGTGAATACGCAGTAAAAACTGCCATCGCGGCTGCTGTCGCTGGCCCTGGGCCTGGCCCGCTAGGTCTCAGACCACACGGATTCCGTGGCTGCTGTCACTGGCGCTGGCCCTGTCCTGCTTTGTCTCAGACCACACGGATTCCGTGGCTGCTGTCGCTGGCCCTGGGCCTGTCCTGCAGGTCTCAGACCACACAGATTCTGTGGCTGCTGTAGCTGGCCCTGGCCCTGTCCTGCAGGTCTCAGACCACACGGATTCCGTGGCTGCTGTCGCTGGCCCTGGGCCTGTCCTGCAGGTCTCAGACCACACAGATTCTGTGGCTGCTGTAGCTGGCCCTGGCCCTGTCCTGCAGGTCTCAGACTACACGGATTCCGTGGCTTCTGTCACTGGCCCTGGGCCTGTCCCGCAGGTCTCAGACCACACGGATTCCGTGGCTGCTGTCGCTGGCCCTGGCCCTGTCCTGCAGGTCTCAGACTGCACGGATTCCGTGGCTGCTGTCACTGGCCCTGGGCCTGTCCCGCAGGTCTCAGACCACACGGATTCCGTGGCTGCTGTCACTGGCCCTGGGCCTGTCCCACAGGTCTCAGACCACACGGATTCCGTGGCTGCTGTCGCTGGCCCTGGGCCTGTCCCGCAGGTCTCAGACCACACGGATTCCGTGGCTGCTGTCGCTGGCCCTGGCCCTGTCCTGCAGGTCTCAGACTGCACGGATCCCCATTTGCCAGTGTACTTGGACTGTTAATTACCAAGTGGCTTCAGGAGTTTAAATGCCATCCTCCTCCTCCGCTTGCTGCTTCTCTCCCGGCCGGATGCAAACCCCAGAGCTGTCCTGTCAAGTGCAGCATCTGCTTTGGGGGCCCTGTTCTGGGGGGCCGGGTGTCCACTGAGCCCCCAGCCCGTATGAAGCACACGTCTCCTGCATAGCCGGCCTCCCGCCCCCGCGGTGGGCTCCCCGTGGTCTCTAGGTTTCATTTTCACAAGGGGGCCTTTAAACCATCCCGGCCTGCTTTGTGCAGATGGGGATGGCGGCGGCTGGGCCGCCTGGGCGGGTGTGCACCGGAGCCCTCCCCCGCTTGGCCGTGATTTATACGCGCGGGCTTGTCACGGGCTGAAAGGACGGAGCGCTTTTCTTTGGGATCAGGTCTGAAAGCCTCCCACCACGGCAAACCCAGCTGGACCCGCGGCCCGGATAAGGCACATTGGGCGCTTTGTTGCCAGCACTGTGCTGGGGCAGCGGCTGAGTGCGCTCCCACAGACAGACCCGGGGACACGGACCCGGCAGAGATCTGGGAAGGCACACTGTGCGCCTTACAGACCTGCCCGGCGCCCTTGGTCCCCCTCCAGCCTCCACAGGGTGTCACCGTCTCCCCCCACCCTGGCTCCAACAACGGCACCCCGCAAACCTGCCCACTTCCCCAGGGAGGTGTGTCTGCTTTGAAACCCAGGCTCCAGCGTGTGTCCGGGGCATGTGGCCGTCCGCAGCCACATTCCGGATTCTCAGCTGGACAGCGGCTCCTCAAAGCCCCGGATCACAGAGCCCTTTGATGGTTTCCTGGCCCCCCGGGGCCACCGACCTGTCTGTCAACAGCACATGGAGACTGCCCTCGCCGCCCGCCCCGTTCATTAGGTTTGGCCTGTGAGACGGGGGTTGTTCCAGGCTCCCAGCAGCAGGGGAGGGGTGGGGAGCCCCTTCTGCCGGTGCTCCCGAGGGGGCTGGGCCGGTCTGTCCGTCTGGGTCCAGACACCTCAACTGTGAAGTTTGTGGATTGCACTGGACACCTTCTGAGACGCCGTCCTGCCCCACTCGGTCCTTGGACAGGCGTTCAGGGTGCAAGTGCAGCACGGCGTAGCAGAAAGACAAAGACCTGCGGGCTTCTCTGTGGACGGAGACTGCAGATGAGCCCGCGCAGAGGCCGACCTTGTCACACAGGTTATCAGGCTGCTCTGGTGACATCAGCACCCCACACTTGAGTGCCGGCTGCTCCCCTTCTGACCCAGCTTCCTGCTGGTGTGCCTGGGAGGGCACTGGAAGATGGCCCAAGTGCTTGGCGTCCTGGCGTTAGCCTGGCCCATTCCTGGCTGTTGTGGGCATTTGGGGAGGGAACCAGTGTGGAAGTTGATTTCTTTTCTGAGAGGATTCGTTCTGAGAGGAGGAGCGCGGTGGGGGTAAGAGGCGCGGAGTCACCACACAGACCCCGGGAGTCGGGTGAACGCGGGCCTGAGGCCAGCAGCCTGCAGACTCATTTATTTCAGTTGGTACAGCTGCTTATATAGCCAAGGCAGCCAATCCGGTCAAGGGGTGGTCTATGCCCCAACCAATCACAGCCTGTTGCCAGTCAGGCTCTGTTGTCATGTGGTTTCTGAAGCCAGCCAATCACGGCCTGTTGCCAGGCAGTTTCAGTTGTCAGTGGCCATCTTGGCATGACCGTCTCACCTCAGCGGCCATCTTGGCATGACCTTTTCACCTTCTCATTCCACCACAAACCAGGAGTTGGAAGATCATTCTCCTTCCCCCCCCCCCACTCTGTCATGCCCTGCCATCCCAACACCCTGGTGCTCTGCCTTTCAATTAAATAAACCTTCAAAATGAACATGCATACATACTCAAGGTGAATTCAGGAAAACACAGGAAGTAGAAAGGAAACCACACCACAAGGATTATGCCCAGGAGCGGCTTGGTGTTTAGGGCCCTTAACAGTGGGGTCCAAGAGGAGAGCAGAGTGTGCAAAGGCCCTGAGGCAGGAGAAGGGTGCATCTGTGGACGGCAGAGAGAGGCAGCCAGAGGCTTCGAGGGTGCAAGGGAGTAGCTCAGATACCAGCCGGGAGGGGCAGGTGGGCGTTGGGTCAAGAGGGATTTGGGGACCGTGGTCTGCTCCGAGATCAAGTCCCACGGTGCGTCCCAGTGTTTCTCCTCCGGACGCTAAGTGGGAGAGAGAGCTCCGTGCCCGGTGCTCAGTCTGAGGCGGCTGCAGGGGGAAGGCGGCTTTCCTGGTGAGCTATTCTGGGCGGCTACTCCAGCTGACAGCTCCACCCCCAGGCCCACAAGGTTGGGAAACAACACGGAGGGGTGGGTTCACGCAGCCCCAGTCTCCCGAGGCCTGCGGGCTGCGGGCTGCTTCCCGTGTGTCCAGATCCACCCTGCCCCCAACAGGGGTCCTGCATCCTGCTGACCCCTTGGAATTCGGCCAGTCCCAGCTGACACGTGCTGTGGGTGTAAAATCACCAGGCTTTGACGACATCACATGGGAAAAAACATCATGTAAATAATTTACACAGTGATTACTTATGGAATGGCCAATATTTTGGATTTATTGGGTTAAATAAAATACAGTACTGAAAGCAATTTCTCCTGGTCCTTTTTCATTTCTTTAAAGATTTATTTATTTGAAGGGCAGAGTTGCGGGGAAGTGAGGGAGGGAGAGAGAGAAAGAGAGAGGGAGAGGAGAGGGAGAGAGAGAGAGAGAGAGAGAGAGAGAGATATCTTTCATCTGCTGGTTCAATCCCCAAATGACGCAATGGCCGGGGGGCTGGGCCAGGCTGAAGCCGGGAGACAGAGCTTCTTCGGGGTCTCCCGCGTGGGTGCCAAGGGGAGGTCTCAGGTCTGCAGAGCCCTGAGGCTGTGATGCGGGGTTCACTGGGCTTCTTGGGCCTTGGCTTTCTCCCATGTGGAATGGGGCAGGCGCTGCACCCTTCTCTCCCATCAGGGCTTGGAGTGTGGCAGGGGATGCACAGGCACTGGCGGTTTTTATTGATTACTTTTTACTTTTCACGGGGCCTCCAGCACACGTGAATGCTTGTGGCTTCCCGGCAGTTTGTAACACGCGTGTGCCCTGAAGCCCATCAGGGGAGGCCACCACTCTTCCCACTTGCTTATCTTCCTTTGGGGCCCAGCGACTCCTTCCTCCCCTCCCAGAACACAGTGCGGCATGGCGGACTGAGTGTGCGCACTGGGACCCGTTACTCCCCTCCCAGAACACAGTGCTCCATGGTGGACAGAGCTGTGCGCGCTGGGACCCGTTACGCCTTCCCGTCCCACTTTGATTTGGCAGTGTCACCCAGGCTCCCAACTCTCGGCCCGGATCCCGGATCCATTTGGTCCTTAACTCCGCACGCTAGGGAGAAGCCGTGGCATTTGTCTGTCTGCGCCTGGCTGCCTTCAGTCTACATGCTCCAGTTCCATCGCTGTTCCTGCAAATGGCGGATCTCACGCCTGCTATGGCTGAGTGACATCCCAGAGTGCGGCGGGCGGTGGGGTAGAGAAGGTGCAGCCCTACGAGGCCTGGAAGTCCCCTGGCCTGGCCCTGCAGGCCGGGACTGAACGTCAGTGAATCTACAGCAGGCTGACTTGTACCCTGGCAAAATTCTGCACGGGCCTGAATGATGTCGTAAACATCTGGTGGTCTTGGCAGAACAAAGCTCCCCCCCACCTCCCCCTGCCTTGGGCTGTGGAGGAGAAGCTCTCCGCGACCCCGCCCTGCACAGCCACCACCCACGCGGGAAGCGCTTGCCTTGCCGGGGACTTGGCTTCTGTTCCAAGGTGGGGGATTGGGCAGATCCGGGCTGGGGTCCGTGGCGGTCCGCGTTCAGACCCGTGTCCCTGGCAGTCTGGGGTCAGCCCCGTGTCTGTCGTGGTCCGTGGCGGCCCGGGCTCAGTGGTCCGTGGTAGCTTTCCCTCATTCCCAAGGCCAGGGCCATGTGCTGTGGAGCCAGGATTTCCTGGAGCTGCGTGGGCAGGGCTTCCTGTGCCTCTGCAGAGCCCCGGGCGTGTGAGGCTGCAGGAGCACCCACAGCGGTTGTGGCCGCTCATGGTCCCCGCCTCCCCCCCGACGGTAGGTTGGACATGAAAGGCAGAGCTGTGCTCCGTTTGCTGCTGACGGATGACGCGTTTGTTCAGGGTCTTCCTTGTTTGTTTCTCCGGCTGCTCCTTGTACCCATTTCATGGGTCCAAGGCTGGAAGATCCCCTGGCCAGCAGGCTCTTGGCAGAGCTGGGGTCTGGGAGCAGGGATCTGACAGGTACACGGCGGCTGCCCTCGCTCCCGGTTCTCAGATGGCTTCCTCTGGGAAGTCAGTGGCATGGGCTGGACCCCAGGTGCACTGGACATTGCTGTACCTGACCTGAGGCCGTTCCAGCGTCCCTGAATGGGCACACGCCATGTGACTGAACTGAAGAACCTCAGTGAGGGGACCAGTGGCCGAGGCTGGGCAGCTTCTGGGCCCAGCAAGTGCCCAAGGCACCTCAGACCGTGGCAGCACAGGTGTGGTCACTCAGGTGGAGCCTAGGCCAGTGAGAGCTGGTGCTGCCACCAGCGCACGGCACGTGGGCAGGTGTCTGAGCGCTGTTCTTCTGCCAGACCCCAAGCCCGCACACGGGGAGTCCTGACATGCGGCTCCTGGCACTGCCCGGTGGGCTCCTGTTTCCCCGTAGACCCCACCCTATGCTTCAGGGCGCTGGGCTCCTTGCGTGTGCTTGCGGAAGCCCTGGACATGCAGCCCTGTTCTCGGGGCTCTCTGTGGACTGAAGACCGAATCCCCACAACCTCCCATTGATGGAGGCACCGCCGCCCCCTTGTGAGAGACCACGGTGAAGCTTAGACTTCAGTCTGGGTGTTTGGCTCCCAAATCGTCCTCAGTGCAGAAGCCTTGTCCGGCACCCGGGGGTGGGGGGCCCAGGTCATTGTTGGGCAAAGGGGCTCTGGCGTCTTGCCTGCGTAAGCTCCGTTTTGCTCCGTCTCAGAACAGCACCTGTTCCTCCCTGCCTGGCAGTGAAAGTACAGCTGTTTCCATTGGCTCCAGGGAAGCCATGTGACCCAAGGCTGTCCAATCAAGGCGTTCCTCTTCCCGGCCAAAGCGATTGGCCCAGCGGGAGGTGTGCAACACGAGCTAGACCAATCAGAGCCTACGCAGTTCACTCTGGGGCTGTTATTGGCTCTGTGGAGGGTTGTATTTCATTGTTAAAATCTTACTGACTGGCCAGCGCTGCGGCTCAATAGGCTAATCCTCTGCCTAGCGGCGCTGGCACACCGGGTTCTAGTCCCGGTCGGGGCACCAGATTCTGTCCCAGTTGCCCCTCTTCCTGTCCAGCTCTCTGCTGTGGCCAGGGAGTGCAGTGGAGGATGGCCCAAGTGCTTGGGCCCTGTACCCCATAGGAGACCAGGAGAAGCACCTGGCTCCTGCCTTAGGATCAGTGCGGTGCGCCGGCCGCGGCAGCCATTGGAGGGTGAACCAACAGCAAAGGAAGACCTTTCTCTCTGTCTCTCTCTCTCACTGTCCACTCTGCCTGTAAAAAAAAAAAAAATCTTCTCCATGACCCCAATTCAAAGACTTTCGTCACCCCAAAGCCCTCATGCCCTTTAGGGTTAATCCCCAGTGCCACGCCAGCCCAAGCCGCCACTAATCTCCTCTGTGTCCACTTCTCATTGGAAGGAGGGCCCTGCGTGAGCCTGGAGTGAGTGGGGCTGAGAAATGGAGAGAAACCAGTTTTCTGAAGCTTTGTCCCTGGAGCTCCACCCACAGGAGCTGAGGCAAGACCCCGCTTTCAAGCTGTGGGGCATGTCTGTGGCTTCGGCCTATTTGGCTTTTCTGTCTCATGCAACTGACCTGTGTATTCAGATTGTCACTTATGTCAGAGTAGGAGAGGGACAGAGCAGGGAGGGAGGGAGGGGTGGACGGAGTGTTTGAGGGTGCAGGGGAGAGGAGGAAGGTTAGCTTTGCCAGCGACAGAACGCTGGGTGTGATGTACGTCTTTGGGAAATGACTCCCAGCTAATTTGGCCGTGCCTTTACTATTCGTCTCACAATCATTTGAATCCCTGCTTATTCATTTTCCATATCCCAGCCTGTTCCAAAAAGCAGACTTACAAGGGTGCTGACAAGAAGATTAAGTGAATTAAAATAAGAAAAATGAGGCACCTGGGAAATAGGGGCTGGGAAGGACGTGGGGGCTGAAAGAAAGCTTGGGGAACCGAACGCTTGGCGTGAGGACCTGGTGCAGCTGCTGAGTGTTGGTGATGGCCTGACTGCTGGCTGCACCGTGTCTGCTGGCTGCACCCTAACTGCCGGCTGCACTGTAACCGCCGGCTGTGCCATAACTCAGGCTGCACCATGACCGCAGCTGTGTCATAACCCTAGGCTGCGCCATAAGCTCCCATAAGCTCAGGCCACACCATATCCGCTGGCTGCACTGTAACCGCTGGCTGTGCCGTAACCCTGGGCTGCACCGTAAGCTCAGGCAGCACCATACCCGCGGCTGCGTCATAACCACGGGCTGTGCCGTAACTCAGGCCGCGCCGTACCCAGAGCCAGAGCATGGTGCGCTCTGTGCCCAGAACTTGCCGTTTGGCAGTTCCCACCTGCCAGCTGCTGAGTTCTCTTGCGAGCTACCCCACAGCGCCACTCCTCGGCAGCGGTTTGGGGGCCTGTATGTCCCCCACAGAGCACGCAGTGCTGAGCCTTCGTCCCACCACTGCGGGCTCCGGACCGTGTCCCCCCAGAGGTCAGTAGCGTGCGTTGGCTGCTCGGGACAGTGAGTGAAGCTGCTTGGAGAACCAGAACGCTGGGCAAGGGGTGGACGTGCCGTGCGGCGACTCAGCTGCGTCCTCGCAGACTGGGGTCATCCCCTTTCCTGCTGGGCTTTGCTCGGCTTTGGGGAACTTTCCCTCAGGATCAAAGAACTACGTCTGCCTCTTCCGGTGATCTTGGCCGAGAGGGGAAGGAGGAAGGCGGGCCTCCTCCTGTTGAGAAGGGGAAAGCCTGTCCGCAAAGCAGCCCCCTCCCCAGCCCAGCATAACTGGCAAGTACCGGATCCCGTCCACCCTCCAGGTAGGCTAGGAAGGGCAGAAACTCCTCGAAGGAAATGGGTCCCGTGATTGACAGACCAGTTACCACGCTGCTGAACTCAACAAAATCCGGCTTCCTTGGCGAGGAGGGAGCGTGGCTGTCGAGGGGGTGTTAGCGAGTCTACCGGAGGACAGTGATGACTAGGACGGGTGCTCGGCGCGCAGCTCCTGTGTGTAGGACAGAGCGGGGCACGGCGAGGGGCACCCCACCCCACGGGGCGATCCGGGAAGGTCTGGAGTTGTCGCCCGCTGAGACATGCCCTAAAGGATCTGCGCAGATTCTCCGGGGGCCGCGGGGGGCTGCGGGAAGGCGCGCAGGGAGAGGCGTGCGCCAAGGCCGATGCTCCAACGCTGCCCGCGGCTCTGCAGGAAGCCGGTGCGGGCGGAGTTCGCGTCGGGAGATGGTGCAGGCTGGTGAGACCACGGTGGGTGGCCGTCCGCACTCTGCGGGTAGCTTCAGCTCCGGGAGCCGCAGGCTGCCTTCCACGGCGTTGTTTCTGCAAGGGCGTGGTCGGGTTCCACCTGGACAGTGGGCGAGAAGCTGGGCTCGGCAGCCTGTCTCCCCCTCTTAGCCACGGCCTTGTTTTCCCCTCTGTCAAGTATGGGTGATAAGAGGACCTGCCAGGTGGTGGTGAGGCCTGGTAAGGCAGGGTGAGCCACAGTGGGCACGTGGGGATGGTGATGCCGACGGCACGGGTGGCGCAGGCCCCGGCAGGGAGGCCGCTGGCAGCGTGGCCGTGGCCCCGGTGAGGAATGGCGGGAATTCCGTGGAGGTGCCCTGGGCTGCAGTTGGCGGCAGATCCATGCGGGAAGTCGGTTTTCAATGTGCTGATTAATGAGATGAGGGAGGGGCCGGCACAAGCTCTGGCGACCGCGGCCCCGTGGCTGAGGTGGGCGTGGGAACGGGGAGGCAGCGGGTGCTCACCCGCGGAGATGGTGCTGCAGCGAGGGTGAGCCCGGGCTGCCCGATGCTCATTCTTGTGCCCAGCGCCTGCTGAGCACGGTTGCTGTTGTGGGCCATAGGGCACCGCCTGCAAGGAGACTCAGTGCTGCCCCCTGGGGGAAGCGACAGCCGATGCCCCACGGATGAATCAGGTGCAGAGATGAGGCTGGGAGGGCTCAGAGCATCACATCGGGTTTCTCAGCCCCACGCTGGTGACCCTGGGCGGGGGGCGTCCTCTGCGCGGTGGGAGGTCTGGCGGCGTCCGCGGCCTCTACCCGCGGATGGCAGCAGCAGGCCGAGTTGCTCCCATCCAGCGTGCTTCTAGATGCTGTCTCGTCTCCTGGGCCGCAGGGTCGTCCTGGCTGGAATGCAGTGAAGGGGTGTGAGCTGGGAGCCCTCGGGAGGGAGAGGAGGAGTCCCTGCGTGCATTTCCTGTGGCTGCCGCCCCCGGCTCCCCCAGAGGAGCCTAAAGCAGCCGACACTCCTGGACGTCGCGAGTCTGGGCTCAACGTGCTGGCAGGGCTGGTTCTTTCTGGGGGCTCCGAGGGAGTCTGCCCCGGCCACTGCCAGCTTTTACTGCTGCCGCCGGCTCTGGTGACCGCTCCAGCCCAGCCCCCGCCCCCTGCACCCTATCCTCTGCCCCCTGCACCCCGTCCTCTGCTGGTGACCGCTCCAGCCCAGCCCCCTGCACCCCGTCCTCTGCTGGCCTCCCCTGTTTCTGCCCGCCTCCTGCCTCATAAGGAAGCCAGCCGTTGGGCGTAGAGCCCACCCCAGCCCCGGGAAGGTGCCATCTTGCAGCCTGCAGCAGCCCCATTCCCGCAGGGACCAGGGCTGGGACTGGCTCGCATCTTTTGGGGCACTGCATTCCAACGGCAGGGCTTCCAGGGGAGGAAGGCTCAGTGCAGTGTGGGAACAAGGCACTTAAAAGAGTGATTGTGAGCCAGTGCCGTGGTGCAGCAAGCAGCAGGTGAAGCATCCACTGTGGCACCAGCACCCCGTATGGGCGCCGGTTCGAGTCCCGGCTGCTCCACTTCCAATCCAGCTCTCTCCTATGGCCTGGGAGAGCAGTGGAAGATGGCCCAAGTGCTTGAGCCCCTGTACCCACATAGGAGACCTGGTAGAAGCTCCTGGCTTCTGGCTCCTGGCTTTGGATTGGCTCAGCTCCAGACATTGCAGCCATGTAGGAACTGAGCCAGCAGATGGAAGATCTCTCTCTGTCTGTCTGTCTGTCTCTCTCTCTCTCTCTCTGTCTAAAATGCCTCTCAAGTAAACAAGTAAACCTTTAAAACAAAAAGAGTGATTGTGTGTGTGATGTGTTTGTGTGTGAGTGTGTGACACTTGGAGACGCAGGTGACAGGAGTGAGGCGTGGATGGGTACGGTGCGTGCAGGGAACACAGGGACGACCCTGGGTCTGCAGTGCAGCACGGAGCGGGACGCAGCAGGTGCATCTGGGAGCCAGGCCTCCAAGGCCACGAGAAGCCCTCGGATGCTGTTCTGCGGGCAGCGAGGTGCTTCCCGGCTTTAGCCCGGGTTTGCTGTGTCCGCCCGCTGTCCCGTTTCTCCCCCTGGAGAAGGTGCACGACAACAGCCATGACTTCACAGCTGCGGATCCTCAGGAAGCTGCGAGCACCAGCGAGTGCTGAAAACCATCACTCAGGAGCTGCAGGAGGAGGTGAGCAGAGAAAGGCCACCGAAGCCGCCCTCGTCATCTGCTGGGCGCGAAGCCGCCAGGTGCCTGGAGGAGATGCGTTTTCTTGCTCCGATTCATGAAGGGCCCACGCGCCAACTCTTGAAACTGCTGATGCCCTGTGTCCCGGATGTTGTCAAGGAATCTGGAACGTTTCCGCTTGCCTCGTGATAAAAGTCCTGGCGTTATTTGTTCAGTTTTATTTTAAAGTCTTCAGAATAGCTGTACTTGTAAAGCATCAAGTTAAATTTCAAGGGAATTCTGTGGTATTTATGATTGCGGAGCAGAAAGCGAGAGCCACAGACTTCGAGGATGAGGGAACGTAAGAGCTCATGGACGGGGACAGTGCTGTGGCGCCGTGGGTTAAGTCTCCGTCTGCAGGGCTGGCATCCCATACGGGCGCTGGTTCAAGTCCCGGCTGCTCCACTTCAGTCCAGCTCTCCGCTATGGCCTGGGAAAGCAGTGGAGGATGGCCCAAGTGCTTGGGCCCCTGCACCACGTGGGAGACCAGGAGGAAGCTCCTGGCTCCTGGCTTCAAATTGGCCCAGCCGTGGCTGTTGCAGCCACTTCAAAAGGGAGTGGACCAGTGGATAGAAGACATTCTCTCTCTCTCTCCCTCTCCCTTTCTGTAGTTCTCCCCTTCGAATAAATAAATAAAATAATAAATAAATGAAAGCTCTTTTTAAAAAAATGAGCTCACCCGCGTGGCTGAGGAGTCTCTGGACTTGGACGCCAGTGAGGATCCGACAGTGTGAACTGTTCGCAGCCGCGAGAATGCCGGCCGCTAGGACAATGCGCCGGCACAGCAGACATCCAAGGAAAATGCTGGAGGAGTGAGCATGTATGTTACACACCCAGAAGCAGACCGTTTTGTATTTAGAGCAGAGCGGGATCCCGGTCCAGCGTGCAGCGGGAATCAGGCTCCCCCGTCTCAGCCTGCCGAGCCCTCCTGGCCTGAGCTTGCTGCCCGCCGACCCCTGGAGTGGCCACTGCACTGCTCTCCGGAGCGTGACCCCTACTCTCAGCATTCGCCCCCAGAAGCGTCTGTGTCCCTGATGCTGGGAGAGGCCGCTGCACTTGCCGCAAGCAGGGGGTCTCTGCTTGGAAGGGTTTCCCGAGGGTACCTCTGACCACGTTTGTGCCTGTGACAGAAGCTGCCTGGGAACCGAGGTGTGATCGCATCGTGCTCGGGCAGGGGCACGTGGAGAAAGCGAGATGATAGGAGGGAAGTTAAAGAAGAATCGGAGTCGAATGACAGTAATGGAAGCGAGTGGAGCGCAACAAAGCGGAGTGGGAGAAGAAACAGCCTGGCGGAGTGAAATGGCCGTGGGTTACATGGGTGCACACGTGTGCGTACATGCGGAATGGCCACATGGTCACACGGATGCACACGTGTGCGTACATGCAGAATGGCCATGTGGGTTACATGGGTGCACGTGTTTGTACATGTGTGTGGGAATGGTCGTGTTGGTAACATGGATTGCACTCATGTACATGCATATGAAAAGCTTGTGTTGGTTACATGATGTACACGTGTGTGCATGTGTCCTGGTCATGATAGAAATGTTTCAAACTGTGGAGCATCCTTGGAAATGTTGGACAACCATCGTCCTCTCATGCTTCCCGCCTCCTCAGGCTACGTCTGGGGGCAGAGAGACCTCCGACGTGATGTTTCTGGTCCCTGCGTAGATAACGAGCAGACGTAGAGATCGGCCGACGTCTCTCTGGCATCAGAATTCTTCTGCCCCATGTCGGTGCCCCTCCAGGCTGGACGCCATGTGGGCCATGTGCCTGCAGCCCCCTCTCTGCCTGCCCCTTCCCTCTGGCGAGTTCTCTGTGCTGGTGTGCGGTTTGGCACTGGGCAGGAGCCAGGGCTCTGAGCCACTGAGCGAGTGTTTTAGGTTTCTCCTGCCCTTCTTGTAGATGATCGCTTGGAGGTGTAAAGAGAATGGGATTGAAAAAATAGCAAATGCGTTCATCACTAGCAGGGACACCGGATTCCCCGATCAAACGTCTCGAGTTCCACTCTCAGATTTTGGCCAGAGAGAGAGAGTTTCAAGGATGCCCTCACCCAGGTGGCCAATGGCGATATAAAGGACTGACGCCCATCCACACCATGAGGGTGGAAGGAGTTGTCCCAGCAGTGCCATCTCAGCCACAGCGGGTAGGTTAGGGACCTGCTGAGGACACACTAGGCAGGACAGGGGCCCGGATTGCCCTGTGCTCAGGATTTCAGGGTGGTAGCAAGACACGGTGATGCACGAGTTGTCCTTGTGTGTGACTTCCTGTGCAGAGACCATGCCACCGTGTTGGGTTAGGCCGTGGCTGTGCCGTGTCACTCCCTGTACAGAGACCATGCCGCCGTGTTGGGTTAGGCCGTAGTGGCTGTGCTGTGTGTGACTCCCTGTGCAGAGACCATGCCGCCGTATCGGGTTAGGCCACAGTGGCTTATGGAAAGGGAAGATGTGGTTCCGGAACAGGTTGTGGGAAGGGAGGAGAAGTTGGAATTCTGGGTGACATTTATACAAAGCTGGTGTGATCTCTCCTGCACGTCCCCTGCACTTGACTTCGCGTGGACAATGCCGCCTGCACCTCCACACCGTGCTGGGCACATTCCAGACAGAAACATGGAGCAGCCAGCAGCCTGGCTCTCAGCTCAGTCCGGGAGGGCTGCCTGTCTGCAGACGGAGTGAGACTGGGCAGCAAGGTGGAGCCTCACGATGCGTGCCCTGTGCCAGGAAGGAGCGCTTGGGGCCACCAAGCTTCCCTCTGCCCCGTGCTGTCCCGTGTGGCCGTGGCAGGACCAGGAGGGCGGGCAGACCTTGGCAAGCAGGGGGATTTGCACAGAGTCTGGACCACCCCCGTCTTCAGTGCGCGGCCGGGGAAAGAGAGAACCGTCTCCTGCCTGCCACCTCCTTGTCTGGGGACACATTGGGCTGTTAGCCCTGGACACGCCTGTGAGGGACGCATCGGGCTGTCAGCCCTGGACACGCCTGTGAGGGACGCATCGGGCTGGACACACGTCTTTGCAGGGAAAATCCGCTTTCTGGAATCTCACCTGCGTCTTCAGGAAGCGTGGCTGAGTGAGTTGTGGGCACTCTTTTGAAACGGCTTTAAAAGAACAGAACAACAAGCAACACCCGCGGGGGTGAGAAGGGAAGGCTGTCCCTTCTGCGTCTCCCCAGGCAGCGACTTCTGGATCCCCCGGGCTGCAGCCCCGGAGGCGGGCACCTCTCGCGGTGGCCGCCAGCGGCAGGGGCCGCCCAGCTGGGAGGCAGGCCGGGTTTAATTCCGGGGCAGCCACAAAGAGCCGCTTTGAGCTCGGCATCTGTCAGTTTGAAAGAGCGCCAGGCAGGACCCCAGCGTCAGCGGCTCAGAGAGAAGCCCTTGGGGCAGCGACAGCTGGAGGACGCTCTGTCCACCTCTGGAGAGGAGAGGGGCTTTGCTCCCACGAGGAACGAGGCCTCCGAAGGGGAACCTCGCTCGCCCCTCCGTGTCCTGCTGAGGACCTGTCTCCGTGCCGCCCACCCAGGGCTGTCCCTCTGCTTCCCTGGCCTTCACTCCTAGGCGTGGTCTTAGCTCCGTTGCTTGGCAACACGGGTCCACCCCAGGATATCCCAGCCACTTGTTCGCCACAGGGAGCCCCTGTCCGGAGCCTGTCGCCTGCCCCCAGCTCCTTGGAACTCTTTTGCACACACAGGAACATGTCTGTGGAAAAACACAGGCACAGTGTTCCAGGCTTTTTTTTTTTTTAAAGATTTGTTTATTTATTTGAAAATCAGAGTTACACAGAGAGAGAAGGAGAGGCAGAGAGAGAGAGACAGAGAGAGGGAGAGAGAAAGAGAGAGACAGAAAGAGAGGGAGGGAGGGAGAGAGAGAGAGAGAGAGGTCTTCCATCTGCTGGTTCACTCCCCAGATGGCCGCAATGGCTGAAGCTGTGCTGATCCGAAGCCAGGAGCCGGGAGCTTCCTCCAGGTCTCCCACGTGGGTGCAGGGGCCCAAGCACTTGGGCCATCCGCCACTGCTTTCCCAGGCCACAGCAGAGAGCTGGATTGGAAGTAGAGGAGCTGGGACTTGAACTGGCGCCCATATGGGATGCCAACACTGCAGGCGGTGGCTTTACCGGCTACGCCACAGCGCCGGCCCCTCTCCCAGGCTTTAGAGAGTGTCCTCGTTGCTCTCATCACTCCCACGGTGTGCATGCCATCGTCACAGTGTGTGGTTGCACTGGGCGTATCACCAAGAACACAGGATTTCAGGTTTTTTGCGCTAAAATAACCTTCTTTCAGCATTCCATGGATTTCTCCACGTGCCCTCAGAGCGTTTTGCTTGCTAAGATGCGGTGGCTGCGTCACAGGTCCGGGGGCTGCTGACCACAGCACTTCTGCAGCCGCCGCAGTGGCCACTGCACCTGGGCAGCGGGCAGTGGGGCCCCAGCCCCGGCTCCCCGTTTCTGTTCAGGTGCGGGAGCCACACGTGGCTCACGGCTGCCGCGCAGGACAGCACAGACCTAGCCCCTTCTCTTCCTGATTTTCTCGCCTTTCTGCTATGGGGACTTGAGTTGTCCAGAGAGAGCCCGGCCCCGCCCCTTCCTCCTCCTGCCCCGCCCCACCCCTTCCTCCTCCCACCCCGCCCCTGCCCCTTCCTCCTCCCGCCCCACCCCACCCCTTCCTCCTCCTGCCCCTCCTCACCCCTTCTTCCGCCTGCCCAGCCACACCCCTTCCTCCTCCTACCCGGTCCCACCCCTTCCTCCTCCTGCCCAGCCACACCCCTTCCTCCTCCTGCCCCACCCCACCCCTTCCTCCTCCTGCCCCAGCAGCTGCCCTTTCCCACTGTCCTTGCTGCTGGAGGTTCCCTGCTCCGTATTTCCTTGGCACAAATTCCGCGTGTTCTAACAACATTCGGGTTCCTGCTGATGTCCCTCTAAGCATGAAGAGTGAACCTCCCTGCACACGTTCCTGTGTACGTGGTGTGTGTCTCTGTGTATGCGTGCTCATGTGTGCACCGTGTGTACACGCATGTGTGTATGCAGCTGTGTGTGTGCATCTCTGTGTGCATGTGAGCACCAGCGTGTAGACCTGTTTTGCGTGTGTGTGTGTGTAGTTGTCTGGGTGTCTCTGCACACCTGTGTGTGCACGCATGTGCATGTGAGCCCGTGCTGTGTGTGTGTTGTGTGTGCCTGTGTATGTGTGTGTGCCTGTGTATGTGTGTTGTGTGATGTATGTGTACCTGTGTGTGTACTGTGAAGTGTGTGTCCCTGTGTGAACATGTGAGCCTGTGCCTGTGTGTGTGTTGTGTGATGTGTGTGTACATATGAGCCCCTACCTGTGAGTGTGTTTGTATGTGTACCCCTGTGTGTGTATGTGAGCCTGTGCCTGTGTGTGTTTGTGTGTTGTGTGATGTGTGTGTATGTGAACCTGTGCCTGTGTGTGTTTGTGTGTTGTGTGATGTGTGTGTACATGTGTGTGTGCATGTGGCCTGTGCCTGCGTGTGTGTCCATGTGTGCCCACAGGCAAGTGGGGTGTGGGGTAGGTGGGCTTCAGCCTTCTCAGGCGTTCACTGCCCGTCGGCTACGTCATTTCCGGGGCAGAGCAGTAACCTCCGTGAGGAGTCACGGTCTGGGCACTGGGCGAGCTCAGGGCTGCGCCAGGCCCGCGGCCCTCACCATGGATTCCTGGCTGTTTCCCGTGGTGCCCGGCTGTGGATTCCCCGGGCGTCCCCAGGCGTCCCTGGATTCCGGGCGAGATAAAGGAGGTCAGAGGCAGGGCAGAGCCCCCGTTCTCATAATCATCTTATCATTCCTGAGTTCCAGCGGGCTTGCTCTCCGCCCCCCCCCCCGGGGGGGGGTTGTATTTGCGTCCACCATAGTCCTTGTCTCTGCCGGGCAGGGGGCCGTGGGTGTTTCCAAAGCCGGCTTGAATGAGTTTTTCCAGGCGAATACTTTCCCATAAAGACACAATTAATGCAGAAAGGCATTCGAAGCCTGGACTGAAAAGGCTAAGCCGTTTTGCTTTTTTAGCAGTGCCAAAGTTCTCCTTGCTTGGAGAAATCCTGGGATCCTCGCGACTCTCGGAGCGCAGGGGTGATTGTGCGCTGTCTACGTAAGGATGCTTTGCCAACTGCGATGAGAACCGGCCTCGGTGTGGCTGGTGCGCTTTGCTGCGGCCGCAGAGGCCGGAGTGTGCTCCAGAGACAGCCACGGCCACCAGACCAGATGGACAAAACCGCATAAAACGGACAGGGGCAGGTGGGGCCGTGCAAAGGGAGCCAGGGGGAGCCCAGTGAGCAGCCCGGCCTCCCAGTGATGCAGGGTTGAGGTCTGGAAGGCAGAAGAGACACACCACCCCCGGGGGGAGGGGCGGGGGATGGGTACAGTCCATGATAGGGCCGGCAGCGTGGTCCCCGGCCTCAGCAGTGGTGGCCGGCCAGAGCTTTGCTGTGTGGTAAAGAATTGCTGTCCAATGAAGAGGGGTCAGGAGCTTGACCAGACCTCCGGGAGGGGGTTAGGGGATGGGGGAGGAGCCTCATCAGGGAGCAGAGCACCCAGGCCTCCATGGTTCCAAGCCAAGTGAGCTGGAGGCCGTGGGTGCCCCTGGCCTTGGCATGGCTGCGCCCCAGACCATGTCTCAGAGGCTGCCCCGGGCCTCCCCAGCCCTCAGCCCCCCGCCCCCTCCCCAGCCCTCCAAGACCTATCTTCCAAGAGTCGGGCTGCCCCGGGCCTCCCCAGCCCCCGCCCCCTCCCCCGCCCTCCAAGACCTATCTTCCAGGAGTCAGCTGCCCCGGGCCTCCCCAGCCCCTAGTCCCCAGCCCCCCCACCCAAGACCTATCTTCTAGGAGTCGGGCTGCCCTGGGCCTCCCCAGCCCTCAGCCCCCCGCCCCCTCCCCCGCCCTCCAAGACCTATCTTCTAGGAGTCGGGCTGCCCCGGGCCTCCGCAGCCCCCAGCCCCCAGCCCCACGGCGCCCTCCAAGGCCTATCTTCTAGGAGCCGGGGTGCCCCGGGCCTCCCCAGCCCCCAGCCCCCAGCCCCAGGGCGCCCTCCAAGGCCTATCTTCTAGGAGCCGGGGTGCCCCGGGCCTCCCCAGCCCCCAGCCCCCAGCCCCCAGCCCCAGGGCGCCCTCCAAGGCCTATCTTCCAGGAGTCAGTTGTACCCAGTCCCGATTCTCACACACATTACTGGGGGCTTCGGGGTCCCTTTCATCGGGCCTTGTGCAGAAGTGGGGGGCTCTGCCCCTCAGCACAGAGCGTCCATCTGGAGTCTCTCAGTCTGTCTCCCCCAGGGCCGGCACAGCTGGGGACTCTGGACCCTGACGTGGGTCCTGCTCCCCGAGGGCCTCCCCAGGCGCTGCCCTGGGCTGTCCTGGCCCTGCTTGGTTTCCCCTCCCCCCTTCACCACGGGGTCTGCCTGCCGCCCGGATCCGCTGTCGGTCCCTCCGTGGCCTCTCTCTGCACAGCACAGGCTCCGAGTGTCCCTTGGTCACCCGCGACTTCGGGACCTGGGAGCTCAGGCTCAGGCCGTCCCATGAGTGAAGGCAGAGAGAGGGCAGCTGTGATTGGCAGAAGTGGGAAGGCACGGGGTGGGCCTTGGCGGGGAAGCCACAGGACGAGGAGCTGGGCCTGGGTGGGGTCTTCCCCCTGGGATGGGGGGGTGGTCCGAGACCAGCCACTCCTCTGTTCTGCCCGATCTGTCCAGGAAATGGGGCCCCTCGGGCAGGCTGACCGCCTGGCGCTGCTCTGCCCCGCAGTGTTTCGTGCCATCTGGGTCATGTGTGCAGTCGCCAGTCATCCCAAGGAGCCCAGGGACGCTTTCATTCATTGCCATTAAAAGCAGAAATTGCTGGCGGGCGGCCCTGCGGTGCAGAGAAGCAGGGCGCTGGTGGAGGCAGCAGCTGGGCCCTGTGGACAGTGGTCGCCTGTGCCCCTCACAGCACCCTCTGGTGGCTGACTTACACGTGTGCCTGGGCTCCTGGGTCTGGGGGATCCGGGGGGGTCCTGACTCTGAGACTGCACAGAGGGCCCGGTGCCCTGAGCCCAGGCAGAGCCTCTGCATCCTGGCCCTGGCCTTGGTGGAGCCGGGTGGGTCAGCACCCTCCTCGGATCAGCGGGCCTGGAGGTGGAGGGCCTGGAAGAGTCTCTGAGGCTGGGGTGCCAGGGCCAGACAGGGCGGCGAGGACCCAGCCTTGGTGTTTGTGTGTGTGTGTGTGTGTGTGTAGGGGGATTTTGGCGACCTGCAGACAAAGAGGGCAGCCCCTGCTGGCCGCTGCCGGCCGCCAGCCAGCCCAGCATTGCCCCAAGTTCCCAGTTTCCTAAAGAAACTAGGAATCTGAGTCTATTGCAGAATCCGCTGTACCCCGCCCCCACCTTCCTTTTCAGAGCTGCACAGTGCAGCCAGCACGTCAGAGGCCCGATGTGGCCCCTGAGCCTCTGGGTCGGGACTCTGCCCCTGGAGAGGGCCTCCTTGAGCCCTGGTGGCCTAGGACGCCGTGGAGCAGGTGCAGCCACCCCCTGCAGACGCTGGGCCGTGTCCCCGCCGAGGCCCATGCACCGGGCTTCCCTCCTCTCCCCTATTCTTACTCCGCTCTTGGTGGCCCTGGTTTGACGCGGTACCTGGGAGGGTCTTGCTTTTGCCTTTGGGCAGCGTAGCCGTCCCACGTGGCTTCAGGGAAGCAGTGCAGCTGCCCCCGCCCACACCGGCTACTGAATTCACAGGCTGGTGCCACATCAGAACGTGCAGGTAGCTGCCATGGCGCGGCACACTGCCGGCCATGAGAGTCCTGGCAGAGACGCTGGTGGGGGGTGGGACTCAGTCCAGGGGACACAGCGGAGGGGCAGCCTGAGGTCTGCAGGGGACTTGTGTGTTCCACTCACTCATTCATTCATTCAATCCAGCTACTGCCCAGGCCCTGGGGAAGACGCTACAAAATCCACAAATAAGTGAGGAGGTGCAGGGGGGGGCCGTGGAGCAGTGGGAGGGGGCGACCCCTGGAGAGTAGCAGGTACCAGAGTGGCCGGGACGGAAGCTCCTGCCCCCCAGGCCCCCGATGCCATCCGTGTCCTGCGTCTGTTCTCTCACTGGGACACACACACTGCCACCCGTTCTGTTCACAGCGGTGCCTCCAGTGGCCAGACAGCACCTGTCAGAGGAGAACGGGGGAGGAAGATCTCTCTCACTCGCTTGCTCGCTCGCTCGCTCGCTCTCTCGCTCTTTTCCCTCTCTGTCACTCTGCCTTTCAAATAAATTAATCAGTCTTAAGAAAAAAGATTCCGTGAGCCCGAGGCAGACGATGCCACGACCTGCATGTCCCCCGCGAGGCGGCGGCTGGGGCGCGGGAGCCTCTCATTCACGGCTCGACCTCTCCCCGGCTGACCTCTCCCTGAGGCTGACCTGCAGACCGAGAGGGGTGCCTGGCCCCTGCGACATGAAGTGAGAAGCCGAAGCTCAGCGGGCGCATCCATCCACCCATCTCGGCCGGGACGCTGAGCGCCCGGCGGTTCTGAATGGCAGGACGGCGCTGCAGCCTGGCTGCAGGCGCGAGGGGAGCAAAGCCTCCGGGCTCTGGCTCAGGCCTGCGCGTCCAGGGAATCCATCCCTGACCGCGCCTCCCTCTGCTCAGGCCTTCGGTGGAGCAGGGCTCCCCAGCCGTCACGCCTACCAGCCTGACTCTGTCCTGGTAGGGACAGCACAGCTGGGAGTAAGGGCTGGATCCCAAATAAAGCACACACCTGGGACAGGATTCGCAGCCGTGAGCCGTGAATCCTGAGTGCGAATCCTGACCCAGCGTCCCCACCTGGGTGACCTGGAGCAAGCGAATCTCTCCGAGCCTCAGTGTTCTTGCCTGTAAAGTGGGGATACTAAAAGTGCTTTAGGCGGTTGACTCTGAACGTGCAAGGCTTGATCAGCTGCTGGACCCGCCCCTGCTGTCCTGTCCCCATAACGCAGGCTGCACGAGGCTGAGGGCCCACCTTCCACTAGCAGACTTTCTCCCTTGAACTCCAGACTTCTCCCCGTGACCCCCACCCTCTGCTGGAAGGCCCCCACCTGGCGTCCTTTTCCCTACGCGGGAAGCGGCAGACGGGGTCAAGAAGGAGCCAATGTGTCCGTTCCCCGTTCACCGAGCCGACAGACCAGCATTCTCCGCCTTGTACCCCAAGACTTCTCGTCCCTAAACGCCAGTCTAACCCAACAAGATGGCAGGTGCTGACCAGCCCGCAAACGAGACTGCTGTCCAGGGAGCAGAACGGGGCCACTCGGTGGGTCCGAGACTTTTTAAAAATGATCTGTAATTCCGGGGCAGAACCTGTGCAGCACGTGAAAGTTAAGCTGTTTATGCTGGAGGGGAGAGACCGTCGTAAGGATCAGGAGCGCTGGTGCTTCTTCCTGGCGTGAATTGAGATACACTGGACTCTGGGGATGAACGGAAGGCTCCGGCCCGGTGATGGCACCGTCTGCACCCGGGGGGACGTGTCCCTCCCTCGGCAGACGCAGCCACGCGTTCCCAGACCACGCGCTCAGAGCAGCCACGAGGCTCATGGGCGTGCGGCCGGAGAACTCGCAATCTGCCGCGCTGAATCCTGCCTGGTTATTTGTTCGTTTATTTGTTTTGCTCCCATTTCCAAACTGTTTCGGAGGCGTCGTCGAAGCCACGTTCAGGCTTGGGGCCGGTGAGGTGGGTCTGGGGTCCGACTCAGGTTGTGAGGGGCCGGGAAGAGGGCAGCAGGGAGGTGGCCACCGTCCCGGAAGGGCTCCCTCTGTCCCCTCCGGTCCCTGCCCTGCACGGCCTCAGATGAACACGGCTGGGAAAATCTCTCTCTGGAGCAGAATGCTTGTGAGGTGTGCGCACCCTCAGTGTCTGAGCAGAGCGTCAAGACGGACGGGCGTGTTGGGGCAGCCACCGGGGAAAAAGACGTGTGTTCCAAGCCTGGCCTGAGTGAGGACGCCTCCTTTGAGCCGTCCCAGCAAACTTCTGCCCTGGGCCGTTGGCCCACGTTGGCCTGGGGCTGAGTTCCTGGTCCCGGCTTACAGACCCCTGGGGCCAGGCAGCTGTGCTGTGGGGGCTCCACCAGCCTCCAGTGGACTCCCCCATTCCCACAACGTGGCACTTAGAATGGATCCAGGCCCTGCCCAACGCTGCCCAGGGTTTCAGAACCTGTGCGTCCCCAAAGCGGCTTCTGAAACAGGTTTGGAACAAGCCTGCTTGATTCTGAACAGATTCAGCTGCAAACCCCGGTGCCCATCACGTTTTAAATGAGTATCCGAATCCTGACACGGTGTAGGTCCTTCCGCTCAGCCTGCAACAGCCCGGGCAACTTCTACTCATAAGGCCCTTTATATATTTTAAACATTTTATTAATTTGTTTATTTGAGAAGCAGAGTTACAGAGAGAGGGAGACACAGAGAGAGAGGTCTTCCATTCACTGGTTCACTCTCTAAATAGCTGCAACGGCCGGAGCTGAGCCAATCCAAAGCCAGGAGCCCGGAGCTTCCTCCAGGTCTCCCATGCGGGTGCAGGGCCCAAGCACTTGGGCCACCTCCCTCTGCTTTCCCAGGCCACAGCAGAGAGCTGGATGGGAACAGGAGCCCCTGTGTCTGGGCCGCCCTGGAGTCATCAGTCACAAACGCCGACCGATTCCGCTGGGTTTGGGCAACTGGGATTTTACAGTGGATTGGACACATGCACGCAATTCCCCAAGAGTACAGATCTTCGTCTGAACTCCGTTAACCAAAAGCACCGGGGGCTTCCTAGCTCGGCTCACGCCGGCAGTCGTGGTACTGGGAACTTGCACCGTGTATGGCATCGTCACCCCTCCCCCCGCCTGGCCGTCTCCTGGCTCCTTACAAACAGGGCCTTGCCTTTGTCCAGTGGGACAGAGCCAGGCAGTCCTGCAGTCCTTTGTTGTAGGGGCGTGTCCTGCACCTTGCAGAAAATCTGCCAGAACTGGGCCCACTCTGCACACCAGGCAAGTCCCTCCCGCCGGTCACTGCGGGGACCCCGAGTTCTGATAACCCCTGAAGCCACTGCTGCAGCCTGGGCAACGCCTCCCTTCCCGACAGTGCCGGCGTCTCGGTGGCCAAAGCCTACAAACACGCGGCCTCCCACAGCCAAAGGTCGTGATTAGGTTGAGGGTCTCGGGACGGACGGCTCTGGGGAGCCCAAGGGCATGAGAAGGGCAGCTGTGAGAGGGGGGCAGACGGTCAGAGGGACGGGGCAGGAGGTTGTGGTCATTTGTCCCCTCAGCTACAGAGATGCTCCGTGGGTGGGAGGGGCTGCTCTGGGGCTTTGACTGATCAGAACCTGCCTGTGGGCCTGGGGTCCGAGCCCTGTTGCAGGTGTGCAGTGGGGGAGGGTGGGGTGGACATAGGGGGGACTTCCCCCCCAAGTTACCAT
Source organism: Oryctolagus cuniculus (assembly GCF_051225735.1). Lineage (NCBI taxonomy): Eukaryota > Metazoa > Chordata > Mammalia > Lagomorpha > Leporidae > Oryctolagus > Oryctolagus cuniculus. The sequence goes on along the minus strand of NC_142887.1, from coordinate 7,280,996 downwards.
CAGAGCTCTTTCCCAGTTCCGCTTCAGCAAGAACTGGTACAGGGACCAAGAAACAGCCCATTTTAAATATTCCTTTATTTTCACATCTACTTGAAAGGCAGAACAACAGAGGGAGAGAGAGAGGAAAGAGTGAGAGAGAGAGAGAGAGAGAGAAATCTTCCATCTGCTGGTTCACTCCCCAAATGCGCAGCAAAGCCAGGGCTGGACCCAGCTAAAGCCAGGGGCCCATAACTCAATCCAGGTCTCCTGCGTGGGAGGCAGGGGCCCAAGGACTCGGACCATCACCTCCTGCCTCGCAGATGCAGTGTCCAAAGTGGAGAAGCCAGGGCTTGAACCAGCCCTCCGAGGAGGGCTATGGCACCATGCACCGTGCCAGGACACCCGCCCGCCCTGCTCTGCCCGGTGCACGTTACCCCTGTGCCTGTGGCGCCGTCCTCACGCCCATCAAATCTTCAGTTTGCAGGCTTGAGACGCACGGCTCCTTTGCTCTGCTTCTCGGGCCAAGTGGCATCTGAGAGCAATGGTGGGGACGGTGGGGTGGTGGGGTTCTCCCAGAGAGAGGGGGCCTCCCCCACTCCCCAAGGGGCTCCGAGGGGAGGATGTGCACCTGCTCTTTGGCGGGAGAGTTTTACTGTCGCGGAATTGCAAGCCATGCCGTGTCATTGCAGACGAGGGATATTGGGGGCTTGTTCAGAAGAGGCTCTGAAATCAAATAAGCCATTTATCAAGGAGCTGTTTGTTTCCAGGAGGAAGCGCTGAGTCGTGGTTAGGGGGACGTCTGAGTTGGGCATGTTGGCAAATCACCGGCCGGGAGGGGGTGGCGGTCAGGTAGGCACACGGGACGTTGGAGGAAAGCAAGCAGGCTGTGCACGGGAACGCGAGCCCCAGCGGCAGGGGGCAGCGGGGGCCGGCGTGCAGAATGTGCCCTGGCCGGCCCCAGGGGACCCGGGCAGGGATGCCGCGTCCAGTGCTTAGTGCTGTGAGCGAGGCGCTCCCACAGGGTTCCGGGCAGACCAGACGCTGCTCGCACAGTCACAGCCTCGAGGGTGCACAGGGAACTCCTTACCCGCCGCCCGCCGTCGCCGTCCCCTCCTCCTGGGCCGGGCTCAGATCCATCCTGTTTCTCCCTGCGTCCGATTCTTCAGACAAGCCACGTCACAGTCCCGTGGAACGAGTCAGGACGGGGTTTCTCAGCCTCGGCACTCTGGCGTCTTGGCCTGGACTCCGCCCTGTACAGCACGCAGGGGTGCGCCCCTCCCAGACGTCCTGGTCAGACATGTCCCCTCGGGGGAAAAGCACCCTTTGGTGGGACTCACTGACTTAACCGCCCTTTTTGAAGTCCTTTGCAGACCTGAGAACAGGTCCCTCGTGTGTGTGTGTGCGTGTGTGTGCAGACCTGAGAACAGGTCCCTCGTGTGTGTGTGTGTGTGTGTGTGCAGACCTGAGAACAGGTCCCTCGTGTGTGTGTGTGTGTGTGTGTGCAGACCTGAGAACAGGCCCCTCGTGTGTGTGTGTGTGTGTGTGCAGACCTGAGAACAGGTCCCTCGTGTGTGTGTGTGTGTGTGTGTGTGTGTGCAGACCTGAGAACAGGTCCCTCGTGTGTGTGTGTGTGTGTGTGCAGACCTGAGAACAGGCCCCTCGTGTGTGTGTGTGTGTGTGTGTGTGCAGACCTGAGAACAGGTCCCTCGTGTGTGTGTGTGTGTGTGTGTGCAGACCTGAGAACAGGTCCCTCGTGTGTGTGTGTGTGTGTGTGTGCAGACCTGAGAACAGGCCCCTCGTGTGTGTGTGTGTGTGTGTGTGTGTGCAGACCTGAGAACAGGCCCCTCGTGTGTGTGTGTGTGTGTGTGTGTGTGCAGACCTGAGAACAGGCCCCTCGTGTGTGTGTGTGTGTGTGTGTGTGTGCAGACCTGAGAACAGGTCCCTCGTGTGTGTGTGTGTGTGTGTGTGTGTCCCAGGAGATTCCATCTCTTTCTTGTGCCACTGAAGAGCAAAGCAGGGCCTCGTGTTCCCACCACGGTGTCCCCGGGCACCCTCAGCTGAGCCCACTTGGGGCAGACTCGACCCCATCCCATCTGCCTATGTGGCATCACTCACACCTGAAGTCCCAAGCTCGGGAGCTGGTGCTGCAGCATTGTGGGCGTGGCTGGTTCGAGTCCCGGCTGCTCCACTTCCGATCCAGCTCTCTGCTCATGCACCTGGGAAGGCAGCAGAGGATGGCCCAGGTGCTTGAGACCTGGCTTTGGCCTGGCCCAGCCCTGCTGTTGTGGTCATGTGGGGAGTGAACCAGTGGATTGAAGACTGACCCCTCCCTTATGCGCCCCCTCCCATAACTCTGCCTTTCAAATAAATACAGTATATCTCTAAGGAAAAAAAAAAAAAAAAACAAAAAACAAAAAAACAGAAAGTCCCACTCCTGGCCCACACCAGCCTTGTCGGCAGTCTTCAGCCTCCTCCTCCTCGCCTCCCTGGCCCTGCCCTTCCTTCCTCTCCTGGCCCTTGGAGAATCCGCTCTGATGAGTCCCTCACTGCGCACAGTGAGCCTCGCCTGAGCTGGCAGGGTCATTTCCCCCGCGTCCCTCTGCCGGGGCGCTAAGTGACACGGCCATCGCCTGCGCCGCTATCTCAGCATCTCAAAAACTCAATTTCCGGCAGGGGCTTTGCAGTGCAGTTCTCTGATGAGCGTCTGATGGAGGACGCAATACCCCAGTCCTGACAGGCAGGCGCAGATAGCAGAAACGATCAAAGGAGCAGAGGCAGCAGGTAAACGTGCCGCCTGCCAGCGCCCCCGCCCCCCTCCGTGGTCTTAGGAAACCAGCGTTGGATTTCTCCAGGTGTTGCTTCAGATCCATACAATTACCATTGCCCTGCCTTCCCGGGAGCCGCTGGTGTGAGCAGGTGAACCAGGGGAGGAGGAGGGATGCCGGCGGTACTCCCCTTGATGTCCAGATTCTTTGACACCTGGACGTAGAATTTCAGGGAAAACACACAGGGGCTGGTGGTCGCCTCTGGCTCCAGGGTCTGCTGGATCTGAGCCTGCCTGTGCGTGGGATGAGGTGGGTGATCTCCGTGAGGCCGCATGGGGCTGGGCACACCCTAGGGGGCGCCACTCGCACGAGCGCCCACCTGGTTAGGTGTTCCTGGCTGGTTGTTGGTGGTCCCTGGACATGGTGCAAAGTCAGTTTCCAGGATGAGGAAGTGACTCCTTTCAATCCTGCTCGAGTTACTCTGTCTGTAAAAGGGGCCTCGTTTTACTGTCAGATGTTCAGCACTGCTACTCAATGATCTCTTCATTTAGCAACAGAAAACCCAACTGGAGGCTCGGACTTCGTTCCAGGCAGCGGCTGGGGCCTGAGATCCCGGCTTTCATTCTTTCCTAAAAACTGTGTTGTGGGATTATTTAAACCAAGTTTTTTTTTAAAGATTTATTTTATTAATTTGAAAGAGTTACAGAAAGAGGTAGAGACAGAGAGAGAGAGAGAGGTCTTCCATCCGCTGGTTCACTCCCCAAGTGGCTGCAATGGCCAGAGCTGCACCGATCTGAAGCCAGGAGCCAGGAGCTTCCTCTAGGTCTCCCACACGGGTGCAGGGACCAAGCACTTGGGCCATCTTCTACTGCTTTCCAAGGCCATAGCAGAGAGCTGGATGGGAAGAAGAGCAGCTGGGACTAGAACCGGTGCCCATATGGGATGCCAGCACTTCAGGCCAGGGTGTTAACCCACTGCGCCACAGCGCCGGCCCCCTTAAACCAAGTTGTTAGTACATTGGTCTTCATGCATTACTAATTTTTAGTCAATAAAGTTACCATTTGTTTATTCCTTGGCTGATTAACAGTGCATACATATCTGGCTAAGGCCACAAGCGTGACAGGAGGTTTGGAGCCTGGGAGTCAGCTGCCTGGGCTGGCAGCGCCGTGTGCAGAGCTGTGCCAGGCTGGCATGGACAGGAACTTGCCCTACCCCATCCCTGGTCAGTTCTCAGCAACCCCACAGGCCATTCCAGGCACATTGTTTCCCAGGTGTATGGCAGTGAACATTCTAGAATGTTCTAGGAACATTCCAGGTGTTGCTTCAGATCCATACAGGTTACCATTGCCCTACTTCCTGGGAGCCGCTGGTGTGAGCAGGTGAACCAGGGGAGGAGCAGGATTTACAAGGGCCCAGCAGGTGTTCATGGAACATTCTAGAATGGGCCTCCCGGGCGACAGCACTCCTCCTTGCACACCTGGAGAAGCGGCTCTCCCACCCTCTTGCTCACTGCTGCGGCTTCATGCCGTCCTCACGCGTCTGACGCACAGCGACTGTGCATGTAGGAGGCCAGGTGAGCCAAAGCGCGCTCCTGCTCCCGTGCCAAGTAAATGTGCCTGCAGATAAATGCAAACTCACGGCTGTGTGAGAAGCGGTGTGGTGCCGTGAGGATGCGTGAGGGGCACTGGGCCTACCACAGGGAGCTGGGGGGTGCCCGAGAGGCGGCAGGATGGGGCTGGGAATGAATTGGAACTGGGCAAAGGTGACGTTGAAAGCCAGGAGTGGCCGGCGCCGCGGCTCACTAGGCTAATCCTCTGCCTTGCGGCGCCAGCACACCGGGTTCTAGTCCCGGTCAGGGTGCCGGATTCTGTCCCGGTTGCCCCTCTTCCAGGCCAGCTCTCTGCTGTGGCCTGGGAGTGCAGTGGAGGATGGCCCAAGTGCTTGGGCCCTGCACCCCACGGGAGACCAGGAGAAGCACCTGGCTCCTGCCTTTGGATCAGCGCGGTGCGCCGGCCGCAGCGCGCCAGCCGTGGCGGCCATTGGAGGGTGAACCAACGGCAAAAGGAAGACCTTTCTCTCTGTCTCTCTCACTATCCACTCTGCCTGTCAAAAAAAAAAAAAAAAAAAAGGCAGGAGCAGGCAACCACACTTGAGGCTTCATTATGAGCCAACACCTGCTAAGCCCTTTGTAAGCATCGTCTCACCTGGCAACAGGTGGGAGAGAGAGGTGGGCCTTCTGGTACCCGACAGCCAGGCCTGCATTCCAATCACGTTGCTCCGAGGCAGGAGGTCCTGTGCACCCTTCCCTGGGCCTCACTGTTCTCTGTAAGAACTCGGCCTGGTGAATTTCCCTGGCTCCACCACCGGCAGGAGGAGGAGCGCGACCATGCAGGAGAGTGAAGAGTGGCGGAAGGCTTGTTGCTAAAAGCTGTTTCTGCGGGGACGCGCCCTGGACGGGGATGCAGTGAGCCTGGCACCCGTGCCCGCTCCCCCTGCTTGGCCTCGGACAACCCCTTCCCCAGACGAGTCTCTCAGCCTCCACACTCGAGGTTTCCGATGCGCTTTCTTGGACAGGGATGAGTAATTCAAAGAAAAGCCTTAGGTGTGGCCGTTAGTCCCTTGGCTTCTACAAAACACGCCCAGTGGCTTCAGCCAGCAGGGACCTCCGTTTGAACGCAGAGGACGAGGACTCTCCGTGGAAGGGTGTGCCCCGCAGGGTCTTCTGAGCACGTGCAACCTGGCTCTGCAGTGAGCGTGCCAAGGTGGAAGCGCCGACTGTGCTTAGAGAGAGGTGGCCTCAGAGTGCCCGGGCTGCCCTGGTGACCCCTGCATGAGGCACTGGGGCTGAGAATGGGGAGAAAGTCGCTTCCCTGAGAACCCTCTTGACCACCCGCGCCGTCTGGCCACGGCACTGCAGCAGCATGGGTCTGTGTGCCGGTGGCCCTGCCAGCAGCAGGGTTGCAGAACCTTGCAGAGGAGTGGGGAGCGTGGGGCCTTGCACGCACTGGGAGCAGAGGAGGGGCAGGGAGGCAGGCCGGGAAGAGGCACAGAGACAGCAGCCCCCGGCTTCTCTCAATGTGGGAGTCAAGGCTCGACTGGGTTGATGGAGGAATCAAAGGGTGCATCACAGAGCCCACGACACCTCGCCAGAGCGAGGAGGTGGGCCTCTTGGGTCTGCAGTTAGCAGTGGGGTACCCGGAGTTCTTGGGTTCTGGGTGTCGGGCTTGTCCTCAGTGGTGGCCCCAGCCACGTCGACCAGGGCTCGTGGGGGTCTTAGGGACATCGCACGGCAAGGAACCTGCTGGATCTGCTGCTGTTGGTGTCCACGTGGATGGAGACTGAGCAGGCGAGGGGTGCCAGCTGCTCTCCCGCCTCCGTGCGGAACCCGGCGGCCCCAGCGTGCCTTACCTTAGTGTCAGAGGGTTTGACAGCAGGGCTCAAGCTCAGAGGCCCTGGGCTGGAAGCCTCACTGAGTGACGATTGAGTCACGTGGACCGAGTGCGACCCCCCTGGCCTTGGCCGTTCTCCTGTGACGATGGGGACAGAGCCCAGGGGTCGCTGTTTCCTCGCATGCTTAGAGAGCAGCTGGGAACCCAGGGACTGTCCATGTCGAGGCTCAAGGCCAAACTCAACCCCTGAGCAGGCTGGGGTGAGTCCGTGGGGGAGCGCCTGTGGGGTCGGGGCCGAGGCCCAGAGGGGAGAAGGCAGGAAGCCTGGCCACCCAGTGAGCTGAACCCCAGCCGGGGCTGCAAGCCACCCTGTGGCCTTGCGACAGGGCGCCAGTCCCCTCTGCCTTCGCCCCAGCACCCCTCGACGCAGAAGGTGCGACACGCCTGGGCGGCTGCACACACACAGAAACCCGGATGGAGCCCCCGGGGCGCTCTGGGTAGCGGACCAGCGCAGGGAGACCTCTGTGTGTGCCCCTCTCCCTGTCCCTCTGCCTATCAAACGAACAAGAAAAGATTCTGGACTTTTAACGATCGATCGATTGATTGGAAAGGCAGATTGGTACCTCCCATGTGCTGGTTCACTCTCCAACGCCTTCCAAGCCAACAAGAAATAAGGTTCTGAGCCTTTAACATGTTGATTGGTTGACTGATTGATTGGAAACTCAGATCTCCCAACATTTGGGTCCACTCTCCAGGTGGGGAGGCGCTAGGATTCGCACCCGGCCTCTCCGGATCACAGGGACCCAGGCGCTCTTCAGCCTCCGCAGGCGCCCCCGCGGCCTTCCCAGGTGCTCCCGCGGGGCGCAGGAGCAGAAGCGGAGCCGCCCCGACGGCCCCGCGGGGCGCAGAGCCCCCGCGCGCGATCGCTCCGCAGCGGCCGTCAGTAACCCTGTCCTGGTCTTGTCTCCCCCGCCCCGCAGTGATCGCCGCCCGCGGCGTGGCCGACGACGTCCAGCGCTTCGCCCCGCCGCCGCCCGAGCTGCCCGTGAGCTTCCGCGTGCTGGGCGCCGACGCCGCCTTCCTGCTGTCGGCACGGGAGCCCGCGGCGCCCCGCAACCGCAGCCTGCGCGCGCGGGCCCAGGCCTTCTTCGCCTTCCGAGCGCCGCGGCCGCCGCGCCTGCACGCCAGCTACGGGCCCTTCTCCGTGGAGCGGACCGTGCCCGCCGCCGAGCGCGCGCCGGGCTCCCCGTGGAAGCTGCGCGCCCGCGTCCTGCGGGAGCGCCTGTCGCCGAGCCGGCCGCGCGTGCAGGTCCTGTTCCACGTGGCGGGCCGGGCGTGGGCCGAGCCCGCGGCCGCCGAGAGGCTGCCGTGCCTGCGGCTCTGGGCCTTCCGCGACGCCCGCGAGCTGCGGGGCGGCTGCCGGCCGGCGGGCGCGCTGGGGCTGTGCGTGGCGCAGCTGGAGCTGCCGCCCGCCTGGTTCGGGCCCGCGCCCGGCGGCGCCGTGGAGCTCTACTACGCCGCGCAGCCGGCCGACGAGCGCGGCGCCTGCGCCGGCGGCGACCCCGCGAAGGCCAACGCCATCCGCCCGGGCAAGGACGGCGCCGCAGCGAGGCCGCCGCACCTGCGGAGGATCGGCGCCGTGGGCCTGCACCGCGCGCGGGAGGGCGCCGCGCTCAGCGAGCTGCACCTGGACGCCGATGTGGTCGTCCGCCTTCCCTCCGGGCCGGCCAAGCCCGGAGCCGTGGTCGCCGCCCACGTCGCCATCGCCAGCGACTCCACTGTGGACTTCTTCGTGCTCAGGTAGGGGCCTGCGCTGGCCACTGGGCACCGGGGGGCGACTGGGGAGAGGGTCGCCACCGCCAGGGGCCGGTCAGTCCGGCAGTGGGAGCCAGGTCGAGTGCCCCGACTGCGCGTGCGTCCCCGCTCACGGTTCTTGCGGTGCTGGGCCGAGGTGGGGGCGGGCAGGGCCGGGAGGGCGCGCATGGGCTGCAGGGCAGCCGTGCGGTGCAGGTGCGTGATTGCGAGCCCTGGCGGACACACGGGCTCCGACGCAGCAGTGCAGTGCAGGAGCGTGATGGCAAGCCCCTGAGACGGCATCGGGCTTCTCAAACCTCCCTGGGTGCGTGCCTGCGTGCGAAGGATGTGGGGTGGAGGTGGGTTTTGAGCGTTGCCGGTTAGGGGCCGGGAACGCCTCCCAATGTGGGTAACGCTTAGCGACGGTGAAAGCTGTGTTCGTGATAGGAGACTGTTCCCCTGAGGGCTCCCCTAAAACAAGAAAGCACGCGGAATCCGACCTTAATAGCCAAGAGGGTAACGCCCACCCCCATCCCAGCGCCTGCCCGCGCAGCTGAGCGCCCCTAGCAGAGCTCTGTGGGTGCGCACAGCTGGCTGGAGCCCCTGCCTTCTCGGGTGAGGGGGCTGGGGAAGCCGCCCAAGCAGGTCCTCCCGAGATGTGGCCCGAGGTTCCTAACTTGGACAGGGATGAGTAACTCAAAGAAAAGCCTTAGGTGTGGCAGTTAGCCCCTTGGCTTCTACAAAACACAGGTGATGGAGGGAGCGGGCAGTTGTCCCTGTTGTGGTCAGGAGGGGCCCAGGTTAGAGAGGCAGCTGGGCCTGGGGCTGTGGACCCAGAAAGTCTCTCCCGTGCTGGAGGCATGGCCTGATACACCCCTGCAAGGTAAAGTGAAGTCGAGGCCAGCATGTTTCGTGTCTCTCGCGTTCAGATGCTGCCCCTGGAGCCTGGGCCTGGGCCTCCCCGCGGTCTCTCGCCCACATTGCACTCCTGAGCCCGTGGTTCCGGGTGTGGTTGGAGGAGTCTGCCTCACCCCTGTCCGGCCGCCGGGATGCGCTGCATCATTTACGAGATTAAAACTTTGACTGCGTGAGGTCCCGTCGGATTGCGCCATGACCTTCCCTGGAACACAGTGCGACCCTGCTGGCACCTTGCTCGGGGGTTGGTGACTTGCGGTGGCATCATTGCCACGTTCCCATAAGGCCCGGGTAGCTGATGTTCGGACAGAAGGACCCCCGTTTTCTTCCTGCTGCTGGGGGCAGGGAGCAGTGCTGGGCTGTGGGGTCAGAGTTTAGTCTTCAGTGTGTGTCTCTGCTCCCTGGTTTCACGTCGTCCAGGGCTGAGAGAAACGCACCCAGCCCTGGCCCTGGAACCTGGAGGCAGAGAGGTTCTCTAGGGAGCCGTGAAGTTCCAGGTCCCCTGTCTCCCACTGCTCAGCTGACTTCTCTCTCCAGGATGTGCGGGCTCGGCTGGCTCCCGGGATGAGTGGGGCCGACCACCTGCACCCCTGCGTCTGAGTGCTGAACTTTCGCGCTGCTGGTGCTGTCATCACACAGACGGGCTCACGTTGGTGGGGAGCACCCGCCCTGCACCCTCCTGATCTCCGACCCCATCTGGTGACCTTGGGCAGGTTCTGCAGGCTCCCGTGCCGCACATCTCCCCTTCCCGGGCTGATCACACGGCTCCACACACAGTGCTGCCATGAAGGGGGCTGTCTCTAAACACCGCCCGCCTCCGGGAGCACGGCTCTGCTCTAGTGGACGGCATTGTGCTTTGCACAGGACAGCAGCTGCCAGGCCCGTTCCCGGGGCTGCGCCAGTTCCCGGAGCTGTGCCCGTTCCCGGGGCTGCGCCCGTTCTCGAATCTGTGCCGGTTCCCAGGGCTGTGCCGGTTCCCAGGGCTGCGCCCGTTCTCAGATCTGTGCCCGTTCCTGGGGCTGCGCCAGTTCCCGGAGCTGTTCTTGCTCGTGGTTTCACTGAGACTTGGAAGAGCAGCGTCGTTTCCTGATGATGGGATCTTTAGGGCATGGAGGGTGATAATGCCGTGGTCCTGAGCTGTGACACTGAGTGACAGTGCGGGTGCTGCCTGGTGCCGCCCAGGGACGTCCTGGTGAGAGGGCCTTCTCTCCCTGTCCACCACAGCAGGGCAGGTGTCTGAGTGATGGTGCAGGTGCTGCCTGGTGCCGCCCAGGGACGTCCTGGCGAGAGGGCCTCCTCTCCCTGCCCACCACGCCAGGGCAGGTGTCTAAGTGACGGTACGGGTGCTGCCTGGTGCCACCCAGGGATGTCCTGGCGAGAGAGCCTTCTTTCCCCGCCCACCACACCAGGGCGGCCGTCCTTGCACTCAGGTTTGAAGCACATTCCCTCAGGGCTGCAGGGCGGCCGCTCATAAGAGGAGCAGCAGAGGCGCAAACACACGTGCAGGTGACAGAATTCAGACCAGAGAGCAGATCACCCGAGGCCCTGGCCTCCAGGCATCCAGCTGTCCCTGGGGTTTCCCTGTTCAGACAGGGGAGTCACCAACGTGGGTGCACCATCAGGCTGCCGAAGGAACCTTCTCCCTGTGAGCCACGTTGGTTTTGTGTGCCTTTCTCCTTCCCATTGTCCCTGACATCTGACCGTGAACTGTGACGATCCAGGCAAGGGGCCGTGGAGGTGCCGCACGCGTGCCGGCTCTGGACCAAGTGCAGAGCCTGGGGAGTGGTGGGCACATGGGAGAGAGGCCAGGGCTGCCGTGGCCGTGGTGAGGACCCTGTGAGAGTTTCCAGATGCAGTGTTGCATGGAAACGCCTTTAATGCTGAAGGTGGTTATTTACAAAAGTCGGTGAGCAAATAGTGTAAGAGGCTGTAGGGTCACCGCGAAGTGGGCATGCAGCTCGCTGGAGCCGGGCGGCTCCACACTGTTGTGCCAGGGAAACCCCGGCTGCCCCTCTGCCCCACCAGCGGTCAGATCGAGGGGACACCTAGCTGAGGCCACAGAGGGTCGGAGCACGGAGGCCCAGGAGGGGCGCTGCTCTCCCAACCGAGGCCCAAGGCCGTCTCCAACGTCACTCTGCGTGGCGATCGTGCTGTCACGGCGCTCATGTCCTCCCTCTCTCACACACTCATTCCCTCACGCATAGCCAGGACTTCCTGGGAAGTTTTGTGGGCCTGGTAACCTCCATGGAAGCTTGGTGTAGCGTCCCCTGCAGGCTCACGACCTCAGATGACACCTTGCACAGGCAGGAGGAGCAGCCTGGGATTTGCCTGCACCTGCGTGAGCTGAAGCCAAAGACGACGCTTGCTTTAGGATCAGGAGTTTTCTGTAGATGCAGTGCCTGCCGCTTGGGAAGCAGGTGCATTTCACAGTATGTGTCAGTGCGTTGGTTCCAGGGCTGAGACTCCTGTCCATCTCTCTCTGCCCGCTGCCCACACCTTGGCATGTGGCTCTGCACAAAGGAAAATCCCACCTAACATCACACCTGCACCTCAGACATTCTTCGGTGCAGAGGTTTTCTTTCATGACTGAGGGTCAGGATTCCTTGGGGCAAGCCTAGGCGTCACTCCCGATTCCAGAGGTGCCCACTGTGGCCGTCTCGGTGCAGCTCGGGACGCCGACTCACGAGTGGGGTCGTGTGCAGGCTCCCTGCGTCCTGGGATCAAGGGTCGCCTGACCAGGGTGCAGCTCTTCAGCAGGGAGGTCGGGCTTCTGCCTGAGGGTCAGCTGAGCGCAGGACTGGGGTGGCCACGTCAGGAACTGAAGTGACACTTGGGGAAGCAGAAGTGGCCATCGTCATCCCCTCTAATTGAAAAATCAGCTCTCTGCATTGAAGTGTCGAGTTGCTGGGAATGGTAGGGGTTTGTGCTTCTCTTGTAATCATGCCCAACCCTGCCCCCGGGATCCTGGGAGAGTCGTGAGGGGCCTTTCCTGACGGGGGTTGCCCTCACGGCCACTGTGGGTTTTTGCGGATCCCTGGGAGGATCTGCAGGTCCGAGTGCATGCAAGAGGGGTGATGCGCCCAGGAGCCAGCTGGGGCGGCGCCCGGGTCTCAGCCTGGGTGTGGCTGGCGTTGGTGGCCGGGCTGCGCTGTGTGCAGCAGCACAGTATCCTGGGCTTTGCTGTGCGTTGTAGCACAGCGTCCCTGGCCGCTTCCCGCTGGGCACCTGTAGCTCCTCTACCTGTGGTCCGGTCACGACAACCAGAACGTCTCCGTGCACTGACCTTTGGCGGGGCCACGGGGGATATCTGGCCTGTGACTGCGATGCCTGCACCCATTCCAGAGGACCTGGGTTTGGTACTCAGCCCCAGCTGCCCATCAGTGGGAATCTGGGAGGGAGGAGGTGGAAGTACTTGGGACCCTGCTGTCTGTGTGGGAGGCCTGGAGTGAGTTCCAGGCTCCCAACTTCCCCTTGGCCCAGCCTCAGCCATTTGCAAGATGTGCAATTTCTGTCAGTGTGTCTCTCAAATAACTGAATGAATTCCTTTAAAAAAATTAAAATTCCTTCAGGGACAGCATCACCCTGGCTGACCGCCGTGTCTGTGGTCTGCAGAGCATCAGTGGCTGGGTGTCCTGAGGTTCGCACGGAACCGTGAAGCGAAGCTGGCTGCCGGCTCCACGTTCCTCTGGAGGGAGGCCGTGAGAATGCGTTCCCCGGCTTATCTGGGGGCAGTGGTTTCCTTCTTCACACACCTCTCCTCCCTTTAAACTCTGGGCATGAGGGAGCTTCCTCTCCTCACGTGCAGGTGCTTTAGGTAGGCCGACGGCACGCTTATTCAAAGCTCCAGCAGCCAGTGCAGTGCTGTGTACATGACAGGTGCGCAGACATTTTTGATGAGTGACAGCCAGGTCCAGGTGGGTTCACTTCCAGATCAGTGTCTGCAGTATGTGACATGCTTAGCCCCCCTGCCCACGTCCAGGGTCATCTGCACAGCCCCTGCTGTCACTGTGTGGTCCACTACCAACCAGGGCAGCTATTGCAAAGTGGGCTGCTTGTCCAGCACCCAGGCTCTCCAGTGGTCCCGTATGATGGCCCACGCGGTTCTGTGTGATACAGCCACCTGTCAGCGCTCTGATCTCACCTCTGACCTCTCCCCTTCTGGGTCACTCACCTGCAGCCCTGCTGCTCTGCCTGCCGAGTCCCCAGCACGCAAGGGTGTCCCCACCACAGGGCCTCGGCATTGGCCGCGTCCTTTCCCTGAAACACACTTCCCACAGATCTCATTGTGGCCCATTCCTCGCCTCCCTCAGGTCTGAGTTTTAAGTTCACATCCAGATCCAAGATGGCAGAATAGGCAGGGCGCTTACTGCTGTAGTCTAAGGGAAGATGGTTTTTAAAAAGGTGGAGTGGGCTGGCGCCGCGGCTCACTAGGCTAATCCTCCACCTTGCAGCGCTGGCACACCAGGTTCTAGTCCGGGTTGGGGCGCCGGATTCTGTCCCGGTTGCCCCTCTTCCAGCCCAGCTCTCTGCTGTGGCCCGGAAAGGCAGTGGAGGATGGCCCAAGTGCTTGGGCCCTGCACCCCATGGGAGCCCAGGATAAGTACCTGGCTCCTGGCTTCAGATCAGTGCGGTGCGCCGGCCGCAGTACACTGCCAGAGCGGCCATTGGAGGGTGAACCAATGGCAAAGGAAGACCTTTCTCTCTGTCTCTCTCTCTCACTGTCCACTCTGCCTGCCAAAAAAAATAAAAATTAAAATTAAAAAAAAAGGTGGAGAGGGAACACTGTCAGGGGAGAGTTAGGGAGAAAACGGCAGAGGAAACTTCATGCAAATCAGAGGGATCCTGTAGACCCACGTGGAGGGCGTGGAGATGCACAGCTCAGGACCCCAGCAGCCCAGAGCCTCAGCACCAGCCTTGGAGACTGAGGTGAGACCAGACTGCAGCAGCCCACGCCGCTGGTGACAAAGCTGTGGGAAGAGCCTGCTATGAACCCGGCTTGGAGCCCTGTGGGGGACAGTGTACCTGCCAAACTAGAGGAGAAAAAAGAGGGACACATTTCTCTCTCCCCGCCCACTCTGCCCTGGTGTCAGGTACCAAGCCAAGAGAGGGCAGGCACCATATTGGACGTACGTAACAGCTGTGCCATCCCATGTCCACGTGCCCATCAAACAGCCAAGCGGAGACGCCCGAGTCTGGCTGGGAGAACTCACAGGGGCTGGGTGCTCCTGACTGTGGCCCGAGTCTGGCTGGGAGAACTCATAGGGGCTGGGTGCTCCTGACTGTGGCCCGAGTCTGCTGGGAGAACTCACAGGGGCTGGGTGCTCCTGACTGTGGCCCGAGTCTGCTGGGAGAACTCACAGGGGCTGGGTGCTCGTGACTGTGGCCCGAGTCTGGCTGGGAGAACTCACAGGGGCTGGGTGCTCGTGACTGTGGCCCGAGTCTGGCTGGGAGAACTCACAGGGGCTGGGTGCTCCTGACTGTGGCCCGAGTCTGGCTGGGAGAACTCACAGGGGCTGGGTGCTCGTGACTGTGGCCCGAGTCTGGCTGGGAGAACTGACAGTGGCTGGGTGCTCCTGACTGTGGCCCGAGTCTGGCTGGGAGAACTGACAGGGGCTGGGTGCTCCTGACTGTGGCCCGAGTCTGCTGGGAGAACTCACAGGGGCTGGGTGCTCTTGACTGCGGGAGGCTTGTGTGCTGGGACTGTGAGAACACTGATGCTGCATGGGAGAGCACAGGGTGTGGCTGGGACTGTGGCAGTCACGGTAGTCCACTCCACGTGCTCAGGGCTCCCTGGTTCCCAGGATCCATGTTCACACCAAGGACTGCACAGATCCTTTGTGTGGTTCTTGGGTCAGCGTGAGCAAATGTGCCCACTGGGGCTACTGCCCAGGCACTGGCCTCTTCTGAGGAGAGCAGGTGAGCGTGAGACTATGCCAACAGAGCAGAACAACCTCCCCTCTGATTAAAAAAAAAAGAGGAGATTGACCATGACCAACCTGGGTGTCACCTTGGATGCTCCCGTCACCCTGGAGCACTGAACAGAGCTCAGCACACCCAGCACACATCTCTGGGTATTCACTGAAAGAGCAGACAGTCCACTAAGCCACAGAGGCACAGTCCACAGATGGAAGCCAACACAGGGAAAAAAGAAACAAGACAAAGAAGAAACCAACCAGTATCCCTACAAATGCCAAATAATAAACACAGCAATTCAAGAAACAAGAATAAGGAAGACAACATGATGCCCCCGAAAGAACACAGCACCTCAGTACTACAATGAGAAGATGCAGAGACTGAAGAAATGCCAGAAATGGAATAAAAAAATTGATTGTAGGATTACTTAGAAGTAATCAGAAACAAATCCATGAACTTACGAAATCTGTACATGACATGAAAGAAAATTTCTCCCATTAAATTGAGATCTTAAAGAGATATCAAAATGAAATCTTGGAAATAAAAAATTCAGAACAAAGAATGCAGTGCAAAGCCTAAACAGACTCAGTAAAGCAGAAGAAAGAACATCCAACTTAGAAGACAAATCTCTGGAAATTTTATAGTAAGACCAAAAACAAGAAGAAATTAGAAAACCAAAAAACACTGTTGGCACTCTACAGGATACTATCAAATGACCCAACATACAGATTCTAGGAGCTCCTGAAGGTATGAAAAGAGAGAAAGGATTAGGGGCAGTTTTAGTGGAATAATTACAGAAAACCTCCCCAATGTGGAGAAAGAAAGGGATGTCCAAGCTCAGGAAACACACAGAACTTCTAACGGACTTGACCAGAAAAGATCTTCACCGTGACAATTTGTGATCAAACTCTCCAGAGTAAAACATAAAGAAAAGATTCCAAATGTGCACAAGAAATCCCAGATGACTTTCAGAGATCTCCAGTTAGCCTCACAGCGGATTTCTCATCAGAAAGAGAGAATGGCGAGATACAGTCCAAGTCTTAAGAGGAAAAACTGTCAACCCAGAATACTGCACCCTTCAAAGCCCTCAGTTATGAGTGAAGGTGAAATAAAGACCTTCCATGACAGACAGAAACAAAGAATTTGTCACCACACATCCAGCCTGCAGAAGATGCTTAAGGCTGTGCTGCACACAGAAATACAGAAACATGGTCACCATATGAAAGAAGGAAATCTCCCAGCAAAAGTACAAATGAAGTACAAAGTAATCAATAGGAATATGTATGGAAAAGTGGCAGGGCAAAGTCGTTACTTACCAATAGTCACCTTGAATGTAAATGGCCTCAACTCTCCAGTTAAAAGACACAGACTGGCTGTATTAATTAGAAAACAAAACCCATCTAATTGCAGCCTACAAGAAGCACATTTCACCAACAAAGATGCACACAGACTGAAAGTGAAAGGATGGAAAAAGATATATCATGTTAACAGAAACCAAAAAAGAGCTGGTGTAGCCATCCTAGTATCAGTCAAAATAGACTTTAACACAAAAACTTTTAAAAGAGACAAAGAAGGACACTATGTAATGATTAAGAGATCAATTCAACAGGAAGATGTAACTATTATAAATGTGTAGGCACCTAATTATAGGGCACCTGACTATTTAAAAGAAATGTTAAGAGTTTGGGGCCAGTGCTGTAGTGTAGCATGTAAAGCTGCCACCTGCTGTGCCAGCATCCTGCATTGATGCCAGTTTGAGACCCCGCTGCTCCACTTCCGATCCAGCTCTCTGCTGTGGCCTGGGAAAGCAGTGGAGGGTGGCCCAGGTCCTTGGGCCCCTGCACCCACATGGAGACCCAGAGGAAGCTTCTGGCTCCTCACTTCAGATCTGCACAGCTCCAGCTGGTATGTCCATCTGGGGAAATGAACCAGCAGATGGAAGGCCCCTCTCCCTCTCCCTCTCCCTCTCCCTCTCCCTCTCCCTCTCCCTCTCCCTCTCCCTCTCCTTCTCCCTGTCCCTCTCCCTCTCCCTCTCCCCCTACTTCTCCCTGTCCCTGTCCCTGTCCCTGTGTGTAACTCTGACTTTCAAGTAAATAAATCTTTAAAAAAAGAAATGTTAAGAGTTCTTAAGGGATACTTCGACTCCAATACAATAGTAACGGGGGACTTCAGTACCCCAGTTTCAGCAATGGACAGGTCAGCAAGACAGAAAACCAGCAGGGAAGCAACAGTTAACCAGCCCTCTGGACCAAACGGACCTAACAGGTATCTATAGAACTCATTCTTCTCAACAGTGCATGGAACGTTCTCTAGGACTGACCACGTGCAAAAATAACCAAAATCATACCATGACCCTCTCTGACCACAATGGAATGAAGCTGTAAATCAGCAACTCGGGAATCTCAAGAGATATGTGAACACATGGACACCGAACAGCATGCTCCTGAGTGAACAGTGGGTCACTGGAGAAATCAGAAACTCTCTAGAAACAAAGGAAAATGACAGTACAACATATCAAAACTTATGGGATATACCAAAAGCAGTTTTTTTATTTTAAAGATTTTTATTTATTTGAGAGCCAGTGAGAGGGGGAGACAGAGAGAAAGGTCTTCCTTCTGTTGGTTCACTCCCCAAATGGCCCCAACAACTGGAGCTGTGCCGATCTGAAGCCAGGAGCCAGGTGCTTCCTCCTGGTCTCCCATGTGGGTGCAGGGGTCCAAGGACTTGGGCCATCTTCTACTGCTTTCCCAGGCCATAGCAGAGAGCTGGATCAGAAATGGAGCAGCCTGGACTAGAACTTGTGCCCATATGGGATACCGGCACCACAGGTGGAGGATTAACCTACTGTGCTGAGGCACTGGCCCTGCAAAGGCAAGAGGAAAGTTTATAGCTGTTGGTGCCTACATCAAGAAATTGGGAAGGCACCAAATCAATGAGCTATCAGTGCATCTCAAGGACCTAGAAAAACAACAGCAAACCAAACTCAAAACTAGTAGGAGAAAAGGAAAATTAGAGAAGAAATCAACAACATTGAAATAAAAAAAACTACACAAAAGATCAGCAAAATGAAGAGCTGGTTTTTTGAAAAAATAAACAAAATTAACACACAGTTGGCCCAACTACCCAAAAAGGAGAAGATCCAAATCAATAAAATCAGAGATGAAGAAAGAATTGTAAGAGCTGACACCACAGAAATAAAAAGAATTATGAGAAATTACCACAAAGAGCTGTATACCAACAAACTGGGAAACCTAGAAGAAATGGATTCTTGGACACATAGCACCTGCCTAAACTGAGCCATGAAGACATAGAAAACCTAAACAGACCTATTAGCGAGATGCAAATTGAATCAGTAATAAAGACCTTCCCAGCAAAGAAAAGCCCAGGACTGGGTGGCTCAGTGCTGAACTCTACCAGACGTTTAAAGAACAAACTCCAGTTCTTCTCAAGTTATTCAAAACAGTTGAAAGGAAGGGAATCCTCCCAGATTATTTCTATGAAATCAAAACCTTAATTCCTAAACCTGAAAAAGATGCCACAGAGAAAGAGAACTACAGACCAGTTTCCCTGATGAACACGGACACCAAAATCCTCAACAGAATTCTGGCCGATCGAATCAACAGCACATCAGAAAGATCATTCCCTGGCCCGAGTGGGCTTTATCCCTGGGAAGCAGGGATGGTTCAGTGTTCGCAAATCAGCCACAGACCTTCCGTCCCGGGCACCTGCTCCCTCAGCTCGTGCCACTCAACTGTGAGGACTCGCTCTCTCCCTCCCCCCCGTTCTGCCCGTTCTTGTGGGGCTGGTGACATTTCTTAAGAGCAACTGGGGGTAGGCCGGTGATGGACTTTGCTTCCTTGCGTCCGGCTGGGTAGGCTTTGTGTGTCAGGACAGTCACAGAGCTCCCAGGACACAGCAGAAGACAGGGTCCCTCCTCAAGGGAACACTGGTCCAGTCTTTAACAGCCTCTGCCTTGTAGAGGCGGGACTTCAGCATGAGAGGTCAGTGAGTCGCCCGGAGCCGGGCTGCAGGGAGTGGTGTCCCCCTTCCGCCCTGGCCCTGGGTGTGGACCCTCATCCGCCTGGTGTCCCCCTTCCGCCCTGGCCCTGGGTGTGGACCCTCATCCGCCAGCTCTGTCCTGGTGAGTGAGGCACAGGCATTGCTGTGAGGAGCTGAGCATCGCGTGTGCGTCCAGCTTTGCTGCAACACCAGCATACAGTGCACAGGGGTAAAGGGCGGGTGTGCGAGGGTGCTGTCAGGGAGCAGCTGCGGGAGCCCACGCAGGAATGCTGGGAGGGGCATCATCTCAGACAGGATGCGATGCATCCCTGCAGCCTGACTGCATGTCAGGTGGAGTTCAAAGCTTGGCTCTCACTTTCCTGAGAAGGACTTTGTGAGCTTAGCCCAGCAGCCATCAGGGGCCCAGGTCCCCCTGGGGGAGGGGGGTGGGCCCCAGGGACCTCTCTGTCTGGGGGACGGAAAGCAGTTGTGGGCCCTCAGATTTAGTTCCTTCCACACAGATGGGAAGATGATCACAGCAGTGGGAACTGCCCACCTACACAGCACAGTACCGTCCACCCACAGAAGCAGTGAGGGACCCATCCACGCCCCGGCGTGGGCACACATAGACACACACAGTAGGGATTCCATGTATGTGATGGGGTCTATCCAAGCCCCGGTGTGGGCGCACATAGACACACACAGTAGGGGGATTCCATATATGTGATGGGGTCCATCCACACCCCGGTGTGGGTGCACATAAACACACACAGTAGGGATTCCATGTACGTGATGCGGTCCATCCGTGTCACAGTGTGGGCACACATAGCACACAAAGAGATTCCGTGTACGTGATGAGGGTCCCATCCACGCCCCAGTGTGGGTGCACATAGACACACACAGTAGGGATTCCATGTATGTGATGGGGTCCATCCACGCCCCGGCGTGGGCGCACATAGACACACACAGTAGGGATTCCATATATGTGATGGGGTCCATCCACACTCTGGTGTGGGCGCTCATAGACACACACAGTAGGGATTCCATGTATGTGATGGAGTCCATCCACGCCCCGGTGTGGGCGCACATAGACACACACAGTAGGGATTCCATGTACGTGATGCGGTCCATCCGTGTCACAGTGTGGGCGCACATAGACACACACAGGGATTCCGTGTACGTGATGGGGGTCCCATCCACGCCCCTGTGGGATTCCGTGTACGTGGCACATCCATAGTCAGGGAGCAGCTCAGGGTTGCTGGGGCCGGGGACCTGGCAGGTGGGAGTGACAGCTGGGTGTGGGGGGGCACATATCCTGGAGTCAGGGTGATGGTGGCTGCACAGCTCTGCAGTACGGCAAACACCTAAAATTGTGAATATGACAGCTGCACCAAGATATGTCCCAGGAGACAATAACAGGTCGCCGGCCGTGACCTTTCCTTTCTTACCCATAAGTGAACTACATATGGAACCAATTAAAAATAAAAAGCTGGCTTACACAGGGGCTGGTCGTCTGGCACAGAGGGTTAAGCTGCCGCCTGTGGTAACAGCATCCATATGAGTGATGGTTCCCGTCCTGGCTGACTGTTCTTCCAATCCAGCTCCCTGCTAATGTGCCTGGGAAAGCATGGAAATGGCCCAAGTCCTTGGGCCTTGCACCCACATGGGAGACCTGGAGGAGGCTCCTGGCTTCTACCTGACCCAGCTCTGGCCATTGTGGCCATTTGAGGAGTGAATCAGCATATGGGAGGTACCTCTCTCTCTTCCTCTCTCTCTCCCTCTCCCTCCCTCCCTCCCTCCCTCTCTCTCTCTCTCTCTCTCTCTCTGCCTTTCAAATAAATAAAATCAATATTTAAAAACAGAATTAGCCTACACAGGCTTGTTCCGTCCGGTGATTGAGCGTTTAGCTTCCCTGCCCGAATCTTTGTACAGGCCACACGTAATACGGTTCTTAGAGTCTTGCTACTCCGCCAGGATGCATCTCTGTCAGACTTTGTGCCATATCACAGTTAGAAGCCAGTTCAGCACTTTTCACTAGTGAGAACGGCCGAGCAGAGACCACCTGGCCTAAGTCAGAGGCAGGGGTAAAGGTGGCACACTTGGATGCCTCCATGGCCAGGAAGCACCTGTGAAACCCTGGGGGTGGGGGCAGGGCAGTGACCACAGGGCCCTGGACGTCCTCAGCAGCCAGTCCCTCACTCACCTCCCTGGCCGGCGCAGACCCTAATGCACACAGGACACCCGGGACGCTAGCAGTTCTGAAACGATGGCCAGCCGCCGGCACAGGCTCCACCACGGAAGGCAGACATGGAGCTTGGCTGGCAGAGGCCCCGGTGGACGTTAAACAGGTGGGTGCCCCTGGCCATGGCACCCGGGCGGATTTGACTGTGGCTGGAAGCATGGACATCCAAGTAGAGCCTTTGGTTTATGTATGTGGGCGGCCTGGCCACCTTCCAGACCCCATGGTGCAGGCCTGGGGGCCTCCCTGTGCACATCGGCCTCCACATTGCGTCTCCCGCAGAGCAGGCGTAAGTACAGTTTCCTGTGGCTGCCTTAGCAGTGGTCCTGGGCCCACAGGCCTGCGGTCCAGCCCCCTGCAGGGCTCCAGGCTCTGATTTTTGCTGGCTTGTGGCTGCATCACTCCGATGCCTGGGTCTCTCCCGACACGCGCTTCTCCTGCCCCCTCCGTGTGCCTCAGGAGCCCCTCCTTCCTCGCAGGTGTACGTGAGCCGTAGGATCGTCCCCACCCAGAGGTCCCTCATGACGGACAGATCCTGTTCTGTGGCTCTGCGTGGCTGTGAATGGGCAGAGGGGTCCCTGTCCAACTCACTTTAGTGAAGCCAGGCCAGCCGATGTCCTCAGGCCTTCTGTCTGTAGGACCGCTGTGTGTTATGGCAGCAGCAGCCCACGCCCACCACAGAGGGACCCCACAGTTACCCCCGGGGTCTTGGCTGCCTGCGAGTCCAGGCCTGCATGCCGAGGCTGAGCAGCCCGTGGTCAGCTGTTACGGCTCAGTCTCGGGGAGGGGTTTGCCTTCTGATCCCTTACGTCTGGGGGTTTGAAGAGCCCTCAGAGGCACTCTCCAGAGGGCTGGCCTGCCCTGGATGACCGCTTGGTGCCTCATCTCTGACTGGACACGGATCTGCGGGGTTGAGCAGAACCTGCAGGAACGACCCAGCCGCTCCCAGATGCGCAGCGGGAGGAGGGCCCTGCGCCACAGTCAGGTTCCCTCGCCTGCGAGTGGAGTGCACTCTCGAGCTCTGGGTTGCGTTTCCCACTCTGGTCTGCCATGCATTTTCCTGCTCGGTGTCCCCACAGGAAGGGCCGCTTTTCATTCTCGTAAATGTTTTCTTCTGGAACAGAGAGAAGGAACAATTTTCTTTCTGCTCAGGGAGAAGTGAAGACATCACGTTCCCGCTCGGGCCCCTGCTCCACAGCGCCCCAGAGCGCATCCGCGTTGCCAGGCAGCCCAGCCTGCGGGCGGCTTCCGAGAGCAGCTTCCCCGTGGTGGGAAACGTCTCAGCACGAACCTGACTGCGGTCCGAGGGGAGAAAAGGAAAGCAGAGCCTGAGCTGGACCCTGCCTCCCTTGGTCCATGCCCTGGAGCCCGTGGAAAAGCCACCGCAGTCTGCAGGCTCCCCAGGTCGCAGCCTCGTCTGCTGCACAGAGCGTCAGCAGCCGTGGGGCACACGGTGCCTCCTGTCTGCAGAGGGGCAGCCTCAGGTGGCGGGCAGCGCTCGGTGCTCCCGGATTCGGACGCCGGTCTGTGCCTGCTTTGCTGGGACGTCGTTACCCAGGATTCCTGAGTATCAGAAATAGGAGCTGTTTGTGTCTTGGGACCTGAGAGCTCTTGGCAGAATTACAGTCTTGGGTTGAGGACAAAGGTTTACCTCGAGTCCCCCGTTGCCCGAGAGCTTCCTGACTGACGGCCGCTTCGGCCCTGCTTTCTGTCTTCCTGAGCTTGTTTCCCCGTGCTTATCAGCGCGCTGGGGTTTGCCAAGGCCTGGGTTGGTTGCAGGCTGCTTCCAGAGCTGTGTTGAGCTGCTTTGAGAAAGGCAGGCTTGTGCGAATGCGGGCATCAGGGAAAACGGGGGGAGGGTGTGTGTGGTGCTGGAGGGCCAGGGTGAGGTGGGGCTGCGGAATCTCAGGCCACATGCGCCGCCCCCGTGGCTGTGGCTGCCTCAGGTCCCCAGGCCGCGGCCCCTCTGCCCCTGAACTCTGTGGGGCGACTCTGTCAGCGAGGGCTTTGCTCCTGCTCTGTCTCCCCTAGAACGCATTCTGCTGGAGAGGCTCGGGCTGCTCACGCGTGCATGTACCGCCTCCCACGTGTGCAGAAGCTGGGCACCTGTCCTGCCCCTTCTCGTTCGGCTTTGACACAGAGATGCCCATGGACGTCCTTTCCCAAACGCTTCTCTTCCCTTGAGGTGTCGAGTTGGCTCCGTAATCAGAACTTGCGACAACAAATAAAGGAGCAAACGCTCTTTGCAGCAGCAGTCGCCCCGTGCAGCCAGGATGGGCCCCGTGCCCCGAGAGTCGACGTCCCGGCTCCTTCTGGGGCTGCAGGCTGACGGGCCTGTTGGGTCCTCAGAGTTGCACGGTGTCATTCATTTGGGACGTTCCACACCATCGCTGAGCAGCCCGCTCTGCCAGCGAGAAAACAGGCTCTGGGAGCTGAGGTCTCCTGATTCCAACTCAGACCTGAGCCAGAACAGGAATATTTCTCTCTGAGGAACAGCCCAGAATGCAGGTGTGCGGGTGTCAGGGCCTGGGCGAGGCCCCTGGGCCTGGATCTCCCCGTCTCCATCCCCCACTCCCTCTCACACACGTCACTTCCTCGTCGGCTCACTACGTGGTGACCCTAGCGGTTCCCAGCTCTGACCTGCTGGGAGGGAGAAGCATGCTTGCCTTTCATTTCAGGTCCCATAAATGCCCTGTAATTAAGTTGCTCTGACTTGGTTTGGGCCACACGGCCAAGTCAAATCGAATTTATTGTGAGCAGCAAATTTAAACAAGATGATTCACCCAGCTACTCTTGTAGTGGAAGTGATAGATGAATCCCACCAAACAGGTTGACTGCTGTGTAGACAGGTGGTTTGATAGAGAAGCCTTTGTGTTGTGGGCATTCAGGAGCTGAGGGTGTCCCCCAGCTGGAGTGTAGTGGCAGAGGTGCAAGCGCAGGTGGGCTGTCAGGTTCAAGGCGTGCACATGCGGTCTTCCTGTGTGCCTCAGCTCCTGGATGGGAACAGAAATGGTGGCAGCTCCTCAAAGGGCAAGAGCGAGACTGAAGGCAGGGCTCTAACGTATGTCACGTACATATTAGGCACTTGATACGTATCGACTTGATCACTACATTATTTGTTATTACGTGGGCTCTTCTGGGACTTGCGCAGAGACTGCAGCTGCTTGGGATGGAGCCCGTTGTTACAGCAGCATCCGCGTTCTTAGGAGCAGGGTGACGTTGCTGTGTTGAGGCAAACCAGGGAGCTCCACCAGGGAGAGTTCCTCACTCACTTCCTTAGGGGTGCTTGTCAGTGTCAGGACATGTGGGGTTGCCACACTTCGGGGGGAAGCTGCTGCTGGTGTCCAGTGGGCAGAGGCCAGGGATAATTCTGGGTATCCTTCCGTGCACGAGACGGCAGCCTCCCCACGCAACCCGGCAAAGAATATTCTGGCCTCAACTGCCAGTCAGTTATGCTGAGATGGAGAAACGCTGAGGTGAGCACGTGGCTGAGGACCAGGTGGTCACCGTCAGAGGTGTGCATGTGACTGAGGACTGGGTGGATCACCATCAGAGGTGCACACGTGGCTGAGGACCGGGTGGATCACCATCAGGTAAGCACGTGCCTGAGGACCGGGTGGTCACCGTCAGGTGCGCACGTGGCTGAGGACTGGGTGGTCACCGTCAGGTGTGCATGTGGCTGAGGACTGGGGGGATCACCGTCAGAGGTGTGCACGTGGCTGAGGACTGGGTGGTCACCATCAGGTGTGCATGTGGCTGAGGACCGGGTGGTCACCATCAGGTGTGCATGTGGCTGAGGACCGGGTGGTCACCGTCAGGTGCGCACGTGGCTGAGGACTGGGTGGTAACCGTCAGGTGCGCACGTGGCTGAGTACTGGGTGGATCACCGTCAGAGGTGCGCACGTGGCTGAGGACCGGGTGGTCACCGTCAGAGGTGCACACGTGGCTGAGTACTGGGTGGATCACCGTCAGAGGTGCGCACGTGGCTGAGGACCAGGAGGTCACCGTCAGAGGTGCACACGTGGCTGAGGACTGGGTGGATCACCATCAGGTGAGCACGAGTCTGAGGACCGGGTGGATCACCATTAGCACAGACTACAACCCATGGCTTCTCGGGCTCAAAACTCCTGTGGCTCTCGTGAATCACGAGTGTGCCCACGGACGTGTGACAAGAACCGTTTGTTGGGAACAGCTCCCCCAGACACTGCGGGACTCAGCTTGTTTGAAATGTTTCTCCCAGATGTTGGCTGCAAGTAATGCGGCACCAAGCCATTGGAATCAAGGCCA
Source organism: Oryctolagus cuniculus (assembly GCF_051225735.1). Taxonomy (NCBI): domain Eukaryota; kingdom Metazoa; phylum Chordata; class Mammalia; order Lagomorpha; family Leporidae; genus Oryctolagus; species Oryctolagus cuniculus. The sequence continues at coordinate 7,255,716 of NC_142887.1, read as the reverse complement.
GTTTTCATGTTTACCAAAGAGCAGAGTCCCATCTGGTTAGTCTGAACTTTGTAGTAAGCTTGTCTTAATAAGCCGTCTTTCAGCAAACAGCGAGACAGGGCTCGGATAACATCAGAGACAGACATTCAAAGCATTCAAAGCCGGAGCCCTTCCTTGATGCTGCACCTCTGCCCACTCATCTCGTTAGCTGGTAATGAACACTTCCTGGAGCAGACACTTAGCCCCACGATGGGCCCTCACTTGATGGATGGATGTCAGTGTCTCTCAGACAGCGAGCTGAGGATGGAGGCCAGCTGGCCACCGAGTTATGCCATCCCGAAGTGCACACTGGAGGGAGGAGAGCGGAGCGTGGCGGCTGCGTCGAGGTGCACGGTGGGGCGGTGCTGTGTCTTTGTAGCTAAGCTGTTGGCTTGCAGGTGCTGAAAGACAGCCTGGCTTCCTGCTCAGTGGGATAGAGAGGGTCCAAGAGACGGTTCTCTCCCCAACTTGAGAACACTCAGATCGGGATCCACAAAGCTACCTCAGAGAGTCCCCCCTTCTTTCTCCAGTTCTCCTGATCCGTAAGAGGAGTGCCCTCCGTTCAGTAGCAGATGGACGAGGCCGAGATGCCATGCGTCAGAACCCAGATCCTTCCACGCCTCACCCAGAGTGGCAGTGGCACCGGCTGTGACCACAGGCCTCCCCTAAAGGGGCAGGGCGCTCACTCATCTTCCACTGCAGTGGGAGTCTGGCTGCCCCTGTGGCGGGGAGGAGACGGACAACTTCATCCTGAAGCAGCCGCTTGCCTCCCTGGCGCCAGAGCAAGAAGTCCGTCCGTCCTTTCTTGTGCATCCAGTGAATGGGATGTTGCTGCAGACACAGCCTTAGGGGCCAGTTAGCCGGCGGGGGCCAGGTGAGGGTGCCTGTTGGATAGGGAATGGGCGGGACCTGCCATAGCAGATACCGTCAGCTTCCTGAGACTCGATCATAAAGGAAGTGCCTGAAAGAGAAGTTAGACCAGGGGTGCTGGGTGTGGGCAGAGTCTGCGTGTGTAGGTGACGCCCATGCCTGTCGACGCGCTGTCCAGGGAAGAGAGGTTGGCTGGTGCTGGGCAGTTGCTGGAGGAGTGGTCTGCGGTCATCTCCTTCAGTAACTTCACGTGCTAGAAGCGTGCAGAGAACCAGTGAAGAAGGACCTTTCTTTTCCCAGCAGAGCAAAGCAGTGCTTCAGCTGCGGGTCCCAGCACGCCCTACGGGCGGCCATCTGGGGACGCAGAGGCCCTGTGTCCTAAGTAGCCTATCCATCTTTTTACTCTGTGTAGCTGACCGCAGGGGAGACAGGACCAGGGCAGCAAGATTGGATCTGACAGCACGCCCGCGGGTGAGGGAAAGGCAGCAGCGTGGACACGAGGAGCAGATGACAGAGCAGGACGAACGACTTTCACGGTGCTCCCAGCAGCCCTGGAGAGCGGCCACATGGGACTGCACCTCCAGGGGTCCCGCCCTGTTCCCAGGTTGCAGGGCGACATGCCAGCCTGTGGGTCCCTCTCTGGAGGACGCGAGCCTGAGGGGGGAGGAGTCTGCTGAGGGCTCGTCTGAGATGCCTGTGAGTGTGTGCCCATGGAAAGAAGTGCCATCTGGGGGCTTGCCCTCCCCTCCTGCCCCAGGCTCTCTGACCCAGAAGTCCCAACTCCCACAGCGGCCCCAGCGCTGTGTCTTGTGTGGTGCCTGTGAGACTAAGCATGTGACGGATCAGCTCTGGTTGTGAGTTACAGCACAGTCAGCTCCAGTGAGGTTAGGGGGACCACGGGTCTTGCCTAAGATGATAGGAGCCTACAGAATCTTCCAGAGAAACATCCAGGGTGGGGCCTACAGCACCCAGAGTGCTCTGTGGGGATGTCCCCAGAGAAGGCCCCTGGCACAGCCCCGGCACCTGAGCAGTGCCTGCCAGGACCACATCTCTCGTGCCATCCGCTCCATTCTGAGGCAGCCTCTCAGGTGACCGGATCTGATGGGTTAACACCTGGTCACGTGTCTTCACACTAGCAGAGATGTGCCTGCCAAAGTGAGCGCCTGACCTGTGCCTTACAAAGGGACAGTAACGGTGGGAACCATGCCCAGGACACCAGTGTCTGAAAAGCCAGACAAATGCCCAGTGTCACCGAGGCCACCTTTTACGAACCAGGGTGTTCCACCTAGAAAGCCAGGCACCCAGCTTCTCTTGCATATGTGGCATCTGGCCGTGCCGAGTCAGCAGCTCTGTAGGCGAAGTGCCCTGGAGTTGAGGAGCAGGTGCACTCCTCAGACAGGTGCTCAGCTCTGTAGGCGAGGCGCCCTGGAGCTGAGCTGCAGATGTGCTCCCCAGACAGGTGCTGGGCTCTGTAGGCAAGGCGCCCTGGAGTTGAGGAGCAGGTGCCCTCCCCAGACAGGTGCTGGGCTCTGTAGGCGAGGCGCCCTGGAGCTGAGCTGCAGGTGTGCTCCCCAGACAGGTGCTGGGCTCTGTAGGCGAGGCGCCCTGGAGTTGAGGAGCAGGTGCCCTCCCCAGACAGGTGCTGGGCTCTGTAGGCGAGGCGCCCTGGAGCTGAGGAGCAGGTGCACTCCTCAGACAGGTGCTGGGCTCTGTAGGCGAGGCGCCCTGGAGTTGAGGAGCAGGTGCACTCCTCAGACAGGTGCTGGGCTCTGTAGGCGAGGCGCCCTGGAGCTGAGCGGCAGGTGCCCTCCCCAGACAGGTCTCGGCTCTGTAGGCGAGGCGTCCTGGAGCTGAGCGGCAGGTGGGCTCCCCAGACAGGTGCTGGGCTCTGTAGGTGAGGCGCCCTGGAGTTGAGGAGCAGGTGGGCTCCCCAGACAGGTGCTGGGCTCTGTAGGCGAGGCGCCCTGGAGTTGAGGAGCAGGTGCCCTCCCCAGACAGGTGCTGGGCTCTGTAGGCGAGGCGCCCTGGAGTTGAGGAGCAGGTGCACTCCTCAGACAGGTGCTGGGCTCTGTAGGCGAGGCGCCCTGGAGTTGAGGAGCAGGTGCACTCCTCAGACAGGTGCTGGGCTCTGTAGGCGAGGCGCCCTGGAGCTGAGCGGCAGGTGCCCTCCCCAGACAGGTGCTGGGCTCTGTAGGCGAGGCGTCCTGGAGCTGAGCGGCAGGTGGGCTCCCCAGACAGGTGCTGGGCTCTGTAGGCGAGGCGCCCTGGAGCTGAGCGGCAGGTACTCGTGCCGACTCCTCCCTGAGCCCCAGATCAGTTCAATCCCTCACTACCTGCCTGGCCCTTTGTTCACCTACACATTCAGGTAGACTCTGGCCACTGTCCATGCAGTGACGTGCTGGGAGGTCCTCTGTAAGGGTCTCTGTGCCGAGGCGTTGTCCTGCGCCCCCTTGCACCACCATGTGTGGATTTGTGGGCGTGCTCCTTCCTCTGTGCCTCACTCCTGGCCTCAACTGTGCCTTCGCCTCCCCCAGGGCGTCTCACGGGGCTCCTTGCAGGTGGAGGGTTCCTGACGCAGGTCTCAGAGCAGTGATCCCAGAGGGCAGTGAGGGCTGGGGGGTGATCCCTGAGCATCCCACAGAGTGGCCGCCGTGTGTGCGGGTGGGCGGGGCTGCAGACCAGGTGGGGAGGTGACTGTGTTGTCAGGTTCCCCTGTTGCTGGCTGTGACTGACAGTGACAGTGGCTGGCTCATACAGACATAATGTCCCCTTTGTGACCAAGGACAGTGCCGTGAGTACATTCCTTGTGCCAGGAGTGGGCACCTGGGTTTCACCCTCCGGTCCCTCCCGGTTAAGCTTGGACTGCGGCTCCTGAAGTTAGCTCTGGGGCGTGGTCTTCAGTTCAGAGAGAGGAGTTCATTCAGAAGTCACATTCCTCAGTCCCGCAGAGATCCGGGGACCCAGAGGAATCTGCCTAGAAGCTGTGCCGAGGCTTGGAGGCCACGACGCTCGGTTCCTCTCTGTTGAGGTGAATTGAAGCCGCCAAGAGTGCGATCCGAAACAGTTGAAGGGGCAGCCACGTAGCCTGGCAGTGAGACACCCGTGTGTCACGTTGCAGTGCCGGGGTTCACTCCCGGCTCCAGCTCCCGATGCCAGCTCCCCGACAGTGCACACCAGCTCCCGATGCCAGCTCCCCGACAGTGCACACCAGCTCCTGATGCCGGCTTCCCGACAGTGCACACCAGCTCCCGATGCCAGCTCCCCGACAGTGCACACCAGCTCCCGATGCCAGCTTCCCGACAGTGCACACCAGCGGGAGCCGCAGGTACTTGGATCCCTGCCACCCGCATGGGAGAACTGGATTGAGTTCCTGGGTCCCAGCTCCAGCCAGGCCCAGCACCCCAGCACTAGCTCTGTGGGCACTTGTGGAGTGAACCAGCGGATGGGGGAATGTGTACGCGTATTCTCATTCTCTCTCTCCCACCCCCGTCCCACCTTCCCCTCTCTCCCACCCTCCCTCCCTCCCTCTCTCTCTCCCCCCCTCCCTCTTTCCCCCTATCCCCCTTCCACTCCCTCCCTCCCTCTCTCCCCCCACCCTCCCTCTCTGCCCCCGCCCTCCCTCTCTCCCTCCCTCCCTCCCTCTCTCTCCCCCTTCCTCCCCCTCTCCCTCTCCCCCTCCCCCCTTCCCCCAACCTCAAAGAAGTAAAAACAGACTTAAAAATAATGAAAAAGTGCCTGCACCTGGAGAAGCCTGTCCAGGATCCCGAGGTCCCTGTGTTCGCGCTCAGCACTTCATTCTTGAACGGTCTCCAGACAAGCAGGTGGCAGCCCTGTTGCTATGGAGATGGATGACTTTTTTCTTTTCCATGGGGAAAGTTAGGGAAAATGATGTTACATTTTAAGAAACCACTGTAACGTTCTCCCAGCTCCAGAGTGCTCTCGTTGGGCCACGTAGTTTAAACAGCACAGCGGCACTCACACTGGCGCTGAGTTGAACAAAGAAACGGATTAAAAGCACGGAGTGCAATTTGCCACTCAGGCGGCCGCTTTCCCCCTCTGGTCCCGCCTCCTGAAGTGGACTCTCAGGTCTGGGCTGTTTCCTGTGCCGTCCACGTGAGCTGTGGGGCTGGAGTCGACGTATCCCAGATGCTGTGCCTTGGCCCTGGGCTTGTCCGCTGAGGCAGACACACTCCAGCTGCAGCTGCCAGGGCTGCCCGTGCCTCGCTGGCTTCTGGGCTGGAGCAGGAGGGCAGCCTCGGGGGGAGCACCTCCACTTCCTCCTCCCTGTCTGGCGTGGCCAGAAAGCCGGAGTGGAGGATGAGGTGCCCATAAGGGGGTCCCTGGTGATGAAAGCCCCCACCTGGGGATTTCATACTCGTGTAGGATGTTCTGTCTGCAGATGTGGCCACGCCCCCTCTTTACAGAACCCGAGCAGCCGAGCCGCAAGGAAGTGCCACGGTCCAGCTCTGTCATCTTCAGATGTGTTACATGGCTACATGTACATGTTACATGTTACATGTTACGTGCTCAGCTGTGTTACCGTGGCCCTGTTTTCTGCCGGGCAGGTCCATGATTCTCCCCAGCCCTGGAGCTGAGCAGAACCTTCCATAAACGTGCCGACAGCTGCAGGGCTGCGTGTTCCTCGTGTCTTTCCCCCTCACACTGTAAGAGTTAGGAGGCGGAGCGAGGCTGTGAGATTGGCCGTGGTCCAACACACGTCTCTGCTCCAGGTCTTCTCACTGTAGAGTAGCCGTGGTCCAGCACGAGTCTCGTCTCGGGGTCTTCTCACTGTAGAGTGGCCATGGTCCAGCACACGTCTCTGCTCCGGGTCTTCTCACTGTAGAGTGGCCATGGTCCGGCACGAGTCTTGTCTCGGGGTCTTCTCACTGTAGAGTGGTTGGTGGTCCAGCACACGTCTCGTCTTGGGGTCTTCTCACTGTAGAGTGGCCGTGGTCCGGTCTCGTCTCGTCTCGGGGTCTTCTCACTGTAGAGTGGTCGGTGGTCTAGCACACATCTCATCTTGGGGTCTTCTCACTGTAGAGTGGCCGTGGTCAGGCACGTGTCTCATCTCGGGGTCTTCTCACTGTAGAGTGGCCGTGGTCTGGCACGTGTCTCGGCTCAGCTGTGTTACCGTGGCCCTGATTTCTGCCGGGCGGGTCCATGATTCTCCCCAGCCCTGGAACCGAGCAGAACCTTCCGCAGTTCCAGAGAAATCAGACCCAGGATCAGTGGCAGGTGGGGTGGGGCTCACTCCATCTTTCCAAGGTCGACTGTGTTTGCTGAGACCGAGACTTGGGACTGAGAAGGGTGGTCCCGGCCAGGAGGGCCGCAGGCAGATTTGCCAGCCCTCAGCTGAGTGAGCTGCAGACAAATGCTATCGCAGTTGGGGTTCAAGAGTTCCGGGGCCAGCAGGAGCGGGACACCCTCTTCAGTGAGAACATCGAGCTCCTGACGCTCGTGTCCCGGCTCAGGTCATCATCTTTTCATTGTGAGATGGTCGGTGCCAGCCCTCCAGGTCGTCAGATGCCCGTTCCATCTCCTTCATTTCATCCCTTGGTGAGCAAGCACCTGTTGCGGTCCTCAGTGGTGACCACGAGAGCAAACGGCACGGGTCAGCACGTTAAGTAGATTCGCTCTGTATCCTTGTGGGTTCTGAAGCCGTCTTTGCCCTTGATTGCTTTGCGTCTCCCGTTTCATTAGGCCCGTGCTGCAGAAGGCCCGGCTCGTGCGGGCACCACACGCCTCACGCAGCCCTCCGGTGAGAAGCCACGTGGGAGGAAGCAGCCGTTGTAGAGCTGCGAGGCCTGCTGATTCCTCCCTGCGGGCCTCTGGAGGCTGACTGCACCTCTGCTCTCTCACAAGTGGTTCTGGAGATGCGTGTGTGCGTGGCGCAGGCCCTGGGGGTGCAGGTGTGCAGGGAACAGAGCAGAGACTTGGAAGAAGAGTCTCCAGGTCCCCTCGTGTGTGGTGTGGACCACAGGTAACAGCGTCTGGTGCAGGGGACCCAAGCAAAGGAGGGTGACGTGAAGAGTGCTGGGCAGCACCGGAAGAGGGGACAGGGCTGCTCGGGCTCCGGGGACAGCTGCCTGCCACTCTGCAGTCTCTCCTGCCTCTGTCCACTTGCTCAGGGGCCAGACTGCCCCAGAGGCTTCTGGCCCACTGAGCTTGGCCACACTCCATCCCATCCTAGTCCTGGGGTGGGGAGCAGAGTATGTGGTGCTTTCCATCGCTGGCCCCCTAGGGTTCTTCTCTTATTTTTAAAATTGAGTAAGTAATTTAGTTTGAAAGACAGGATGAGAGAGAGCACGTGCAAGTGAGCTTCTGTCTTCTGGTTCACTCCTCAAGCAGCTGCGGTGGCTGGGCTGGTCCAGGCCGAAACCAGGAGCCTGGGACTCCAGCCGGGTCTCCCAGATGGGTGGCAGGCACCCAAGTATTCGAGCCATCACCTGCTGCTTTCCCAGACTCATCAGAGGGAGCAGCTGTGATTCAACCTGATAGGGGTGCAGACATCACAGGCAGGGCTTAACACGCTGTGCCACAGCCCCGGTCCCTGTTACGGAGTTTTTGGTACAAGACACCGCTTTGAAAATCCGTGGCTTGGCACAGTGGCTCTTTCACTGGCTTGTAAGTCAGTGAGTCTGTAATTTGTACTGTGTTCTGCTGGGTGGTTCTTCTGGTGTTGGCCAGGGAGACCGAGCCAGTGCCGGTCAGCTGGGATGACTGGGCACTAATTTGTCACCCTCTCTTGTCCAGACGGACCCCAGGGCTGACCCACGTGCAAGACATGGAGGAGATCCTGTTCCTAAGAGTGAGGCCTTCAAAGTCCCATTGCCAGGAGGGCCTGGACCCAGGCCAGGGCGATGGGCCGCTTCAGGAGTCCACCACAGGAGCCATCTGAACGTGGACTCGTGCCCCCGCCGTGCCTGCCTTCAGCTGTCCTTAGAACCATGGCTCAGCACATGAGACGAAGGGGTGCTGCTTTGGGCCTGTGTAGGATTTTAAAACTTCTCTGGTTTGTCTGAAAATTGAGAAGATCTGAAAGTAGAGCCCTTGTTTATGCTGAAGAGTTTGGAGCCAACAGGGGCTGCTCCGGGGCCTTCGTGCCTCCGTCTGACCAAGCCCTGCCGCTCCGCTGTGCAGCGGAGCCTGGGGAGCCTGGCTCACCACCTCCTGCCCTGGGAGGCAGCCCTCAGCCCCTCCCATAGTGTCTCAGTGCGTGAGTCTTCAGCCTCATTAAGCTAATCGTGTTAACTTGCTCCAGCAGTAGAGACAAGTAGCCCAAATAGCCTCTTATCAGTCTCTGCTGTGGGTCCTCTTCCAGTCTGTTAGGACGCCTCTCCATTTGGATGGAGGCCAACTTGAAACCGTGGCTTGTTTGATGCTATCGGGATTCCATTATGGGGAAGTAATAATCGTTTTCCAATATGTAATGTGTGACGACGCAGTCTTATCGGGGCTCTGCTGTGTGTGTTACATCGGCAACAGCGTCACCCATCAGAGTACAAAAGAACGACGCTGTAAATGGTCCCGTTGCTCAACATAGCAGTGATTCTGTGGCAGGTGTCGTCTTGGCTGTGCACTGATGAAGGCGAGGGAGGCTGTGCTTCCTGGAGAAGTGACTGGGAGGTTCTCTGTGAAAACTGTTTGCCGGGGGAGCAGGTGTCTTCAGTCACGGGGCAGAAAGCGGGTGACTTCCTGGAAACTGGAGGTGGCACGGTCAGTGAGATGTCCGTGTGTCTGTGGAGGACCTGGGGTCCCAGTCTGCCTAGACGCGCCGTGGGGCTCTGCAAGCCACAGTTCCCGAGAGTCGCTGAGGCGTGCGGCGGGAGGGAGTGCCCGTGTGTGTGCTCTGGGCGGGTGACACAGGCCATGTCTGTGCTGTCCCCGACCTGGACCGCTTGCCGCAGGCCGTCCCCGAGCCCTCAGAGCGGGGCTGGTGGCGTGGAGGAACTGAATTTTAAATGTTTGATTTTAATTGATTTTGAATGCCCGTGTGTGGCGGCTGTCTACCATATTGGCACAACACAGAGCGTGCAGAGGTCTGGGTTTCAGAGTGAAAAATACATGGTAGAAGGAGACCAGCTGCTTGTGTCTTTGGAGTTGGTCCAAAGAATACCCCTTTGAGACCAGGGACACCACTTCTCACTGCTTCGGCCCCAGCCCTCTGCTGTGAGAGGTTGGTCATCAGTGCCTGCTGCGTCGCATGTAGACGAGAGACCAGTGAAATGCCCTGTGTTGGGGGGACGGCTCTTTCCACAAGCAAAGTACATGAGCCACTGGACATGGGCCAGATTCTAGTCGCCGCTGCACACTGGTTTTATTTACTGGTGCTGATGCTTTCCTGTGCGTAAGGGAAAACGTAGTTAGCTTGGCCAACTGTGCGTGGGAACAGACAACACGTTTCTTACACAGGGAGTTGGACGAAATTCAATTTACAGAAAATATTGCGTAGATAATGAGATACATGGTCTTCAGATGTAGCGTCTGAGACGCGGTGTCGCAGATGTAGGCGGCGCTGCTGTGGGTGCACATGCCTTTTGAGCTCTGATTATCTCCAGTTGTTTTCATTTTTTTAACAGACGCACAAGCCTTAAAATGCTTTAAAACAGAGAATCTTGTCCTTCAAACCTTTGTGCAACTGAACGAACTCCTTTTCTTCTTTTCTTGTTTTGTTTGGTGTCTCTTGTTTTTATTTGGAAGTAAGCCGAAAGCATGAATATTCATGATGCTGTTAAGCAGGATTTTTATTGAAAGCAAAAATGGATTCAGAGTTTTTCCTCTGTGGCTTCTAGCCCGAGTGAAAGCCCCTTTGAAGGACCGGTACCAGGGGTTTCGATGGTTTGCTGTTTATTTTTGCTAAAAATTGTCACTGTTTGGTTCCTAAGGTGGCACCTTTTTCGGAGAAAATGCAAATTAAAAAATATTGCATTTACATACTGCCATTTCCTATCCACGAGCTTCTGGGAAAGAAGATAAAGTGATCGATGGAGAGGGGAGAAGGGGATTTTTCTCACTGTCCAGGTACAAGAAGAAGAAAAGCTCAATCAGCGTCTCAGGCCAGAGCCGTGTCCTTGGTTGCTCCGTGTCCCTGGGCTCTCTGGTTCCTGCAGACAGGGCCCCACTGTGGTCCTCAGGGGCGTGGCCCCTGCCCGCCACCCTCCGTTCCCGGAGGTCCACTAATCAACGCACGAGTCTCCCTGTGCGTTCCCACCGGTCGGGGCTGCCCATTTTTCACAAGGCCTGTTGTTGCCTGGCGGAAAATAAATATACCATCAGAAATGTACTGTGACACGGGCTGAAATATGAAGGGGAGGAGGCGTTTCGCTTTGGGTCTGCACAAACAGCATTGATTTATGGAAAAGAGATGCCCAGGAGCCTCTTTGCAATCAAACAAGTTTATTCCTGATTGGTTGGTGAGTTAGAAGCTTCGAGCCACAAATCATTAATGTATGCCTTCGTTCTATTAGACAATAAATATTTATTACACTCCTATTAAGTGGGCTCTCTACGTGAGATGTATAAATGTAATCTTTCTATTAGACAATAAATATTAAGGCCCTACTAAGTGCAGTCTGTGTGCTGGGCATCTGAGGCGGGTCAGAACACAAAAGATTCGGGACTCCACAGAGCTTTCCCTTTAGGGCTGAATGAGCAGTTATCCAAAATAAAATAAAATCACTTAAAATAGGGAGACAAGTGTGCAGAACAGGAGTCAGGCCTTCTGGAAGACAGAGATCAGAACAACAAGCAGTTGACGGTGTGCTCCCTGTTTGCACCGGTGTCTCCGCAGTGCTGGTGACGCATGGCCGGTAGTTCCGGTGTCGACAGCTTCACGTGTCTACCGGTTTGGTAACCGTCCCTCTTCGACAAGTGACATCGAGGCTTCTGTTCGTGGCAGTGCAATGAGCTTGCATGACAGAGGCGAGCTGTGGTAAAGAGAAGCGCCGAGTTTGGGCGTGAGCGTTTGTGGTGGGCCACGGACACGGCTGTCCCCGAGCAGCTGGCGACCTCCCTGAGTCGGGCGTCGTCCTGTGGCCCGGGTCCCTCCTGCGGCCGTTTGCGGGTCTTGCTTTTCTCCTGCTCCACTGCGGAACACCCCAGATGCAGGGGTTGCCGGGAGTGGCCGTGATGCCTCGCCCCGCCCCCTGGCTGCCGGGCAGCTGCCAGCAGGTTCCAGGCAGGGCAGGGGGCCTTTCTCCTACTGGGAGGTCACAGCTGCCCTCGGCCCCGCGTCTGGCCTCCCAGCTGGGGCAGCTGCGTGGCTGGGAGCTGTGTCCCCTTATCTTTCGCCTTCTGTATCCCCTCTGCCTTCCTGCAGCCCCTCCTGGGTTTCTTGTCAGAGCCCAGGTCTCCCAGAGAAGAACTGTAGGAGGTGCCAGGCTCAGAGTCGGGGAGAGGGGTGTGTGACTGTGGGAGGGAGGGGCAAAGCCGCATCAGTCAGACACCAGGCTCACCGAGAGTGGGGCTGCAGCTGCCGAAGCCCCCTCCCCACACCCCCACCCCACACACACTGCCCAAACCAGGAGCACTCCAGAACCAGCCCCGGCCGGACACCCCTGGGGAAGAGTGGGCACAGCAGGTTGTGGGTGTGCTGCGGGGGGGCAGCTGTTTGGGGATAAATGATCAAAATGGGGGTGGGGGGTTGGATCTCTTCTTTCGTAAAACAAAGTTATTCATTCGTTTATTTGAAAGGCAGAGTGACAGGGAGAGACAGACAGAAATCTTCCATCCGCTGGTCTACTTCCCAAATGATCGCAACAACCAGACCTTGCCCAGGCTGAAGCCAGGAGCTCCATCTGGTTCTCCCACATCGGTGGCAGCACCCCAAGGACTTGTGCCGTCCTCCACTGCCTTCTCAGGCACGTGGCAGGCAGCCAGATCCGAGGCAGGGCAGCGGGGACTGGAGCCGGCGCTCCGACTTGGGATTCGGCTTCATAAGCAGCTGCCCAACCTGCTGCGCCACAACACCGCCCCAGAATTGGCTCTTCGCTCATTACAGAACGCGGAGACGATGGGGAGAGTGCTACAGCGAGATCCGACAGCTCGTTGCCTAAACGGGATAAAAATCCCAGTACGCGGACAGCTGCTGTGGGCTGCAGAAGTGTGCAGACCTCGGGTCAGGAGGTGGGGAAGGAGGAACAGAAACCTTCGTGGAAAAGCCCTTTTTCCTGGAAAGCCAGATTTATGCACCTTTGCCCCTGAGTATTTCCCCATCGGGAGATCACCCAGGAGGTAGACAAGGTGCCCGGATCTGACTTACGCACGCTTTGGGCAAGTGTGGCCAAAAATCACTCACGGAACAGTAAGAGGGAAAGCCATGGCTCAGCCAGCCCTCGTGTGCCAGGATCCGCGTTGATCCCTTGCACGTAGGAATCCGTGCCAGATGAGCACGGGGGATTTCTCCGTCTTAGGTCGTATGTAACTGCTCCCCCCTCCCCTTAGCAGGTTCTTCCCAGCACCTGTCACCTCCCAGCAGGCTCCGGATTCAGTTCAGGCCGTGTGTTTCCTCCTCACCCCGCCCGCGTGTCTCCGCTGGAGAAGTTGAAGGGGTGGTTTTCCTGGTGACCGTGTTGTCTACAAGTTATCCTGAAACTTCAAAGCCGAAACGCCCATTTTGTTTCGCTCATAACTTCGTGGGACAGGACCTGGCCGGGCATTTCCCTCTGGGGGTCTCTCGGGAGGATACTGAAATTCTCTGAGTACCTCACCAGGAGGACCTGTGAGAGGGTGCAGGCCCGGACTGGAGCTGACACCCCTGTCGTCAGCAGCTCTGTCCACGGGAGCCCTGTCGCCTCCCCAGCACACAGCCTCTCAGGAGCAGCGTCCCGACGCCGAGACTTGGCTGTGGCCTCCACGGGCGCCCTGTGCTGTTCTCTGTGGGTTGACGCCTTTCCGAGCTCTCTCAGAGTCAGAGAGAGAACGGGGACCCTGACTCCCGTCAAGGGGTTGAGGAGGAGCGAACCTTAAAACTGGCACAACCAGTCCAAGCGTCACCCCATCCCTCATAGCTGATGCAGGAACGGACTTGGGTCCCAATCTGTGCCGCTTGAGAGAGCGTTCTGCTTTCCTGGATGTCCTTGCGCCTAAAATGACACCAGCTGCAGCTGGTAGCCTTTGCTTCCCAGTGGGAAGGTGGCCCCAGTCTGGGCTTGCTGGGGTGTTGGGGAGACAGAGGAGGACGGAGGCGGCATCTTGGCCATGAGCTCTTGGCCGTGGCCTGGGTCTCTGCAGCCACCAGCCCTGAGGCCGCTGGGCCACCCTCCTCTTGAGTAGGCGGCCTCTGTGTTCATTGACCCAGGTGAGTCGCGGGCATCGTTCTCACCGTGGTGAGGGTACGTGGGCGGATGCTCCTTGATATTTAAGCAGGAGGAGACCAGCGGCTGGGTCTGGAAGGCCCAGGGCCTCCAGCGTGGCGCTGGCCTTGGGCATCCTGCCTGTCGGCTGCCACTTCACTGTGTGCACTTTGCGTGAAGTTGTTCTTGAGAAGGCTGGATCCGTCCCCTCCCCTCCCCTCCCCTCTCCTCCTCTCTTCTCCTCTCTTCTCCTCTCTTCTCCTCCCCTCCCCTCTCCTCCTCACTTCTCCTCCCCTCCCCTCCCCTCCCCTCTTCCCTCCCCTCCCCTCTCCCCTCCCCTCTCCTCTTCTCCTCCCCTCCCCTCTCCCCTCCCCTCCCCTCCCCTCTCTTCTCCTTCCCTCCCCTCTTCCCTCCCCTCCCCTCCCCTCCCCTCTCCTCCTCTCTTCTCCTCTCTTCTCCTCCCCTCCCCTCTCCTCCTCACTTCTCCTCCCCTCCCCTCCCCTCTCCTCCCCTCCCCTCTTCCCTCCCCTCCCCTCCCCTCTTCCTTCCCCTCCCCTCTCCCCTCCCCTCTCCTCTTCTCCTTCCCTCCCCTCTCCCCTCCCCTCCCCTCCCCTCTCTTCTCCTTCCCTCCCCTCTTCCCTCCCCTCCTCTCCCCTCCCCTCCCCTCCCCTCCCCTCTTCTCTTCTCTTCTCTTCTCCCCTCCCCTCCCCTCCCCTCCCCTCCCCTCTCATTGTGGGTGTCTTCTGGTTCTCCCCTTCCTTGGCTCCAACTCCGTCGCTGTCCGTCTTGCCGCGTCTCTTCTTCCGGCTTCACGCTGGGGTTTCGATGTTCAGCTGCTTCGGACAGGAAGTGTTACAGAGCCATGGTGTGATAGTCTTACAAGCATTTCTCTCCAGGGTTAAGTGACATTTCCGGGAAACATACAGGAGACAAAATGAGGTTAAGGTGATTAAAAGAAAGCAGCTTCCTATTTTAAATGTGATACAAAATGAATATAAAATGCAGTGCCACAGAATTCTTTCACCTTCTGACATTTGTAGAATTCATAAAAATGTAGATTATTCAACTGATCTAACTCATACCTGAGCCAAATAAATAATCTGGAACTCCCCCATGTATCTGCAGGATAAGCAGGTGTCGCCGAGTCCAGGAGACCTGATTTGATGACTCCACACTGAGTCCTGGTCCTTGGTGACCTGTCCAGTCTCTGCGGATGGCGGGGGTGGGAGTGGCAGGGGGCCCCCCTCAAGGCTCCCCGTGATGCCAAGTGTGGTCCTAAACACCTCAGGGCGGCGGCATCGATAGAAACGCGGAGGGAGTTGGTTTCTGTCCCCTGTCCGAGGAACGAGGCAGGGTCCGGCTCCAGTGGCTGAGATGTTGTGTCTGGTCCCCTGCGGAAGGTTGGCCCCTGCCCCGGCGTGAAGGGAGCGTGGCTGCAGATCCCTGTGCTCTTGGCCCCAGGGTGTGAGGCCTGGGCTATGGGATGGGAAGGAGGACTGGGAGCTTTCGGGGGGCCCTCGGGGGCGAAGGGCGCAGAAGGGGCTTCAGACAGTTCACAGATTTTGTGTATCATGAAAAACTGGTAGGGTTTTCAAAAATTTTCCGGCATAAAAACCGACTTCTCTTTGAATTCCATCTTCCGTGAACTTGGAACGTTTGTGTATTTTACGTATCTGAAAGGCAGAGAGACACATATCCCATGTGCTGGTCCACACCCCAAGTACCTGCGACGGCCAGGGCTGGGCCGTGCCTTCGTCCAGGTCTCCCAGGCGGATGGCAGGGTCGCAAGCCCCTGAGCCGTCCCCTGCTGCCCCCGAGGCTGTGCTGGGACTGGGAGCGCAGTGGTCACTCTGACATGCTAGGTGGGCATCCCACACATGTCCCTCACGAAACGTCCACAGTGCCTTCGGGTCATTCCCTTCCAGTCCCGTGCACTGTGGTCCTCACGACAGAACACAGCCGACCCCTAGCCCTGCGCTCAGGAAGAGCTTTGCCCAGACACCTGCAGGCATCGTGGCTCCTGGCCCGCGCTGGAGGCTGACGTCTCCGCCTCCCCTGCTGGGTCCTTGGCTTGGCTGCCACAGACGTCAGGGTCTCCACCCTCTGCCGAG
The DNA here is from genome assembly GCF_051225735.1 of Oryctolagus cuniculus. Taxonomy (NCBI): domain Eukaryota; kingdom Metazoa; phylum Chordata; class Mammalia; order Lagomorpha; family Leporidae; genus Oryctolagus; species Oryctolagus cuniculus. Next base: position 7,240,424 of record NC_142887.1, on the reverse strand, counting down.
AAGGCGGCAGGTGCACTTGGGAAGAGGCTGAGAGCTGGTGGGGATGACGTGGCCTCCACGCAGTGCTGGGCCCAGGACAGGACGGTGCAGACCGATGTCCTCCTTCCCCGTGTCCTCAGACCTGGCCAGAGTACCAGCAAAGGCGGAGACGCGAGGCCACACCATTGAGCACGTTTCTAGGTGCTCTGCACAGTCAGTGCACTGTGTATCCCCACACAATTATACCTGCTTTTGTGTTTCACTTTCCCTCCAAAAAACAGGATAACTCAGACATCCTTCACGTCATTAGGTAATAAGTGAACTTAGAAAACTCAGGGACCACAGAAACTTTTCAAATTTATTTTTACTTGATTAGTTTTAGCAGATTCAATATAGTTCATAGATACAGCTCTTTTTTAAAAAAGATTTATTTATTTATTTGAAAGGCAGAGTTACAGAGAGACAGAGGCAGAGAGAGAAAGAGAGAGAGAGAGAGAGAGAGAGAGGTCTTCCATTCGATGGTTCACTCCCTAATGGCCGGAGTTAAGCTGTTCCAAGGCCAGGAGCCAGGAGCTTCTTCCAGGTCTCTCATGTGGGTGCAGGGCCCAAAGTCTTCTGCTTTCCTAGAGAGCTGGATTGGAAGTGGAGCAGCCGGGACTCGAACCAGCGCCCATGTGGGATGCTGGCACTGCAGGTGGTGGCTTTACCAGCTATGCGACAGCACCGGCCCCGATATAGTTCTAAGAATAGAATGCTATCCCCCCCATTCCTTCTTCTCCCTCCGTGCCTCTGCTGGGACTGTAGAGCATCAGAGAGAATCTGAATTTTTGATATTCCAAGCAAGCCTGGGATAAGAGGAGTCTTAGGTGTGATCATGGCTTAAAGCAAAGAGCCGCTTGGTAAATAAATCACGGTTGTCACATCCAATTAAGCAGGTCTGCGTGACGGGGTCCGCCGGCTGTGTTCTGTTGTGGGTTTGCATCAGACCAGACCGTCAGCGTCCCAGAAGCAGCAGAAGAGATGTGGGGGAAGCAGGTGGGCACTCTGTGGCTCTGCCACCTCCGCCTGGGGTCAGGATGGGCACAGGTGCCCTGCCCACTGAGGTCGCACGTCTCGCCTGTGCATCAGGGGGCCAGTAAGCAGTAAAGACGGGGTACCATCGTGAGAGGGTGGGACTCTCCATGGAGGCACTGGGTGAACCCGAGCGTGTTTGGGGGCCAGTGCCCCTCGCCGACACTGGAGGCGAAGTAGACGTGTCCCCATCAAGTCATTGTTATCACGCACCAGAGACGGGGGATCTTGTTCTGTAGGTAAAGGGTCAAGGGACCTCCATTTGGTTGGTGCTGGTGAGTGACAGGTTGTGCACACCAAGCCCAAGAAAGCAGAGGCAGACAGCAGGGGACTGTGACACAGTGACAGGTGCAGGTGCCGGCCTGCCGGGAGACCCTGGGGGAGAGAGCGGCCCACAGAGCTCAGGACCTACCCCGTGGCAGCAGCACCAGTTCAGAGAACCCCGGGCAGGCCTGTTGGGTGTTGGTGAAGCGCCGACGATGAGATGAGCGAGATCAGCCATGTTCCCAGGAAGCTCCAAGCTGGAAACAGCCGTGCTCAGCGTTGGGGAACGCCTGGGAGAGCAGAGGAGGGTTCTGAGGCCAGGCCTGAGCGGGGTGGAGGACACGGACAGCTGGCGTCTGTGCCGGACCGGGAGAGCCGCCACCGCCTGCATGGCCCCTGCGCTCCAGCAGCTCAGCTGAGCCCCTTCTGCTCTGGGAGCGCTGGAGTTTCGGCAGCAGGAGCCGGCAGACCCCAGGCTTGGTTGGTGCCAGCACGGGCTGCAGAGACATTTGCCGGAACTACCTGGAATCCTTCTTGACGTTTCTTGTCTGTCCTTATAAAGTCTGCAGGTATTCCTGTGCGTTCTTTATGTCGTAAGTCTTCCTGGATTTCTACTACCATAACTTACATACATTAAAATATGTACATCTTACATGGATGATTTTCTAAATACTTATTTATTTATTTGAAAGGCAGAGTGACAGAGAAGGAGAAAGAGAGAGAGAGAGGTCTTCCGTCCTCTGGTTCACTTCCCACGGAACATCCAGGGGTGCTCACTTCATGGTGTGGGGACCTGGGCTCTTTCAGCCCTAAGCACTGCCCTTGGAGTGTGGTCTTCCTGGAGCCGGCCGCCCCCGCCGTGCACCTGTTCCCACAGTGGGGAGATCGAGGCCTGGGGGGCGGGGGGGCAGCGCCAAGGCCCCGTGTGAACCGGTGGTGAGCTGGGGCAGGTGCAGCAGCCAGCTCTCAGGCAGGAGGTGGGGAGGGGATTGAGCCACTGCCTCTGCCATTCTGTGGTGTGAAGATTCCCCTGTGGCCGTCTCAGGCCGCCACGTGCAGTGCCGAGTGCAGGGTGGAGCGCGGCAGCTCCAGCACTCACGGTTCAGGGCTGCACACCCACTGCCACACTCGGCTCCCTGCCAGAACGAATGTGGGCAGCCGCACAGCCTGCATTTTGTCCGTACTGGGTGCGGGGGCCACGTGCCCAAGCTGAAGTTCAGGATTCTTTTCTTAGGAAAAAAAATGTGGGATGAAGAACTGGAGACCAGTGGAGTCTGTGGTTCTCGGGGTTTTAAGCAGGGAAACACCACATGTTTAAACTTGGATTCTAGAAAGCTCCATGGGCCACCATGTGGACCAGGCCTGCCGCTGCAGGGAGACGGAGAGGAGGCACAGGGCTGGAGGGGTTTCTGAGGTCGGCTGTCCAGTGTCCGCCCTTGGCTGGTGGAAGCTGGTGGCAGATTGTGAGGGCTGAGGGTGGGGAGAAGGGAAAGCCCTCACTCGGTTGGCAGGAAGTTGCTACAGGTGTCAGAGGGCGCGTAGGTTGAGATTCAGTTCTCACCGTGATGTGTTCCGAGGGTGGAGCCTAGGTCCCACTGTGGGGTTTGGAAGCGGAGCCTTTGAGAGGGGCACAGAACTGGGTGACGTCCCCAGGGTGTGGAGCCAGGGCTGAGCCCTCCTGGCTCTGGGATTTGAAGCCTGCCGGGGGTGAGGCGTGCTGCCCGTGAGCCTCCAGGACCATGGCCCAGCCTCCCACGTTCCATTGTGGTAACAAATGTGGCATTGGGCTCTTGCCCCTGGATCTTCCCAGCCCGGGAACTGCCAAGGGGGAGGCTCAGGGAGAAGCGATGGGAGTGTCAGGCAGCCCAGGCGAGCCCCAGCTCCCGGCTCCCAGCTCCCGTCGCCCGATGCCCAGGCGAGTCCCTGATGTGAATGGGTGGCCGGGGAGAAGATGGGTGGGCGTCGCAGCCAGGCCGCCTTAGTTTTTCAAGAGGAAGTTGACGATGCCGTGGTTGAAAACACAACCCAGGCCAGCGCCACGGCTCACTAGGCTAATCCTCCGCCTTGCGGCGCCGGCACACCGGGTTCTAGTCCCGGTTGGGGTGCTGGATTCTGTCCCAGTTGCCCCTCTTCCAGGCCAGCTCTCTGCTGTGGCCAGGGAGTGCAGTGGAGGATGGCCCAAGTGCTTGGGCCCTGCACCCCATGGGAGAACAGGAGAAGCACCTGGCTCCTGGCTTCGGATCAGCGCAATGCGCCGGCCATTGGAGTGTGAACCAACGGCAAAAGGAAGACCTTTCTCTCTGTCTCTCTCTCATGAAGCTGTTCATCTCTGTGCTCCTGCCAGCTGTTAATTAGAGGGGGTGGGGAGGGGCAGGTGGCTCCCGGGGTCTTCCCACGTGTTCTGATCTCCCCAGGCAGGTGCCAGGAGACCACAGAGGGGACACGGGACTGTGAGTGGAGTCTAGACATTGATAAGTGAATGCACGCTCCAGTTAAAGACATCTTTGCAATATTTTGAATTATTTAAAAACTGCAGGGGTCGCTCTCACCCCAAAAAATGAAAGCAAAGGCAGATGACCTGGGAAGGATCTATCCTGGACACTGTCGCAGGGGGAGGCCTGGAACGTGGGACGCTGTCGCAGGGGGAGGCCTGGAACGTGGGACGCAGGCCCATGCATCTCATTCCAGGAAGTCGCTCCTCACTCCCCGGGCGTCCATGCACAGGCCTGCAGGTTGCTCACTGCTCAGGGGGGCTCAACTGAGAGGGAGGAAGGGACCTCACCAAGCCCCGACTCCCAGGGCCTGTGCAGCCCAGAAAAAAACCTTTTTGTAACTCACGCAAAGGAGATGTGTGTCCTGGATGCCTGCCACTCACGGCAAAGCCCCCGGAAGAGGCGTCCACCTTCAGCCACTTCCCAAGACCGCCTCTCTGATCTCTCCGCCGGCCACACCAGGGCCGGGAGGCCAAGTGCATGTTTCTGGGACGGCGTCTCGGCCGATGGGCAGCGTTCTGCCCTGAGGTCTTGGCTGCCTCTTGCCTGCACTGTCAGGTGGCAAACGCAGCCTGGCTCGGGGCATCTGATTCATTCCCGTGTGTTCCCCAGAGATGGGGGCTTTGTCTTTGAGCTCCAGGTGTCCACACAGCTGCCTTTTGCCGTCACTTGTGTAAGAGCAGAACCCACGCGGCGTCTGCATTAAGGAGGAGGCGCACCTGTGTGGGTTAGCTTTTTGCTGGGCATCACAGACCCACTGGGCTCCTAGGATTTTGCTGTGCACCGCAGACCCACTGGGCGCCTGGGATGTGTCGGGCACCGCAGACCCACTGGGCCCCTGGGATGTGTCGGGCACCGCAGACCCACTGGGCGCCTGTGATGTGTCGGGCACCGCAGACCCACTGGGCGCCTGGGATGTGTCGGGCACCGCAGACCCACTGGGCGCCTGGGATGTGTCGGGCACCGCAGACCCACTGGGCACCTGGGATGTGTCGGGCACCGCAGACCCACTGGGCACCTGGGATGTGTCGGGCACCGCAGACCCACTGGGCACCTGGGATGTGTCGGGCACCGCAGACCCACTGGGCACCTGGGATGTGTCGGCACTCTCACAGTTCAAGATCCTCTCTCCTGGGAGCTTGCAGCCCATAGCAAGAAGTGCACAGGCAGTAATAAGCGAACACAGATGTGACGTAATGTCAGACACCCGTTGGGCAGAGGAGCAGGGGTGGGGCATCACTCTGCTGGGGCAGGGGGCTCTGGAGCGGGGCGTGGATGCCACGGGGGTCCCGTCAGGTGAAGCTCTGAGGGGAGGGGCCGGTGGCAAGAGTGCTTCATGCACGCGTGCACATGCACACGTCGTCCACAGCCGGGGGTGGCTGCAGCTACAGCGCTGGAAGCGGGGGGGGGGGGGTGCCGATCGCAGAGGGGCACAGCCGGGGCAGGGGGTGAGTCGCATCTGCCACGTGGCAGGACTTGCTGAGCCCTCCCCTGCTCCCGTGTGCTGGATCCAGCCGAGTCACTGCTGCTCCTCTCACAGGACACGAACAGAGCAAAACCTGTCCCGCTCTGACACCGGCTCTCCTCCTCACTCACCACCCGCGGGGTTGCTGGCCTGGACAGCTGCAGCATGGCCTGTGGCCCCTGCCTTCCACTCTGTCCCGTAACCTGTCAGACATTTTTACAGAAATGCAATGAAATGCCGGCTCCTTTTGGCGAGAGCTCTCTGATGGCGTCCGTCGTGTTGGAAGTGTCGTTCTGGCGAGAGACCCCCTCGTCACCCAGCAGGGCGGTCCGTGGCTCGTCTCTGGCCTGTGTTGCCGTGTGAGCAGCACTCGAGAGGTGAATGGCTGTCGCAGGGTGAGGCTCCCCAGATGACGCCATCGCCGGGAGCCCCTGCGGTGCCTGGGACTGAGCAGCCCGGGTCAGCATCTGCGCCAGACCCGGAGCAGGTGGTAGTGGCGCTGTCGGCGCACCTGAGGCAGAGGGGCCACCTGTGCCAGGCAGTTGCCGTGTTCCTGGGAGGAGAGACCCAGCACGTGGACTCTGCGTCCCTGCTTGGGCTCTAACTGCTCCCCTGCGGTTCTCACGCTTTGTCCGGCTTGCCCAGAATTCCCTGCAGTGTGTCTGTAAAACCCAGGCCTTTCCCCAGGGGAGACACGCAGAGCGTCTTGCTCTACCTCACCCGCCTCCTTCACCTCTCCTCATTTTGCTTTCCCTCGAAAGCCCCTCGGCAGGGGTGAGCAGAAATGCCCGCAGGCCCCTGGGTACCAGCCGAGAGAGGCAGCGCTTGGTGACACTGAGGGCAGTGTGGTGCCGTCCAGTGTGGACGATGGGGAAGGCCTCGCTGGGACCTTCTGGCTGGGAACTCAGAATGCCCGGTCACGGCCGTGGGGTCGCAGTGGGCCGTCTTCCTTGGGGCCTGGCACCCAAGCTGGACAGCCTCGCCTCGAGGCGCCTCTGGGTCGGCTGCGGCAGGCTGACACAGCGGCGGGGGGGCGTCGGCCAGAGCTGCAGCTGCAGCGTGCGAGTGTGAGGTTTTCCGGGGACGTGGGCTGTAGATGCCCCGCGAGGGAGCCACGGGGGGCCGGGCAGTCAGCGCTCTTCTGTCACTGTCTACAGGACGGCTTCAGGTGGTTCATGGAAAGGAAGTTCACTGGGGTGCAGAAAGCGCCTACATAATTCTCTCATAACACCCAGTGATGGTGGAGGCGGGGGTTTGCTGAAATCCCATGCTCGGGCTGCTCATCGCGCCGTGGCCCTGGGCGTGGCTGCCCGGGCTCTCTGTGTCAGGCAGGGGTGTACCACGCGGTGACGCTTGTCAGCCCAGCCCAGGCTCCGTGTGGGTCTCACTCCTGCTTGCCTGAGGCGTGGGTGGGTGCCAGGGGACACCTGCCCACTTTCCCCGTGCTGGATAGGGCTGGCTGTGAGTCCTAAGGCTTTGAGACTCTGGAAGGCGTCCCCTGAGCTCAGGCAGGGCCACCAGCTGCGTTAGCAGGAAGCTGGACTGGAAGTAGAGCCGGGTAGGAGCCCAGCCCTCTGACAAGGGCTGCAGGTGTCCCGAGTGGCGTCTCGGCTGCTGTGCCCCACGCCCACCCCCACACCGGCTGTTCAGCGTCAGGGTCCGTGTCTCCTGCCCGGATGCCTCTTCTTAGCGCCTCCAGGAAGGAGACGCACCCACAGATTTGCTCATTGTCATCGGTCATTCTTCCAGCCGTGCCGCAAGGTCGGCCAGCCCTCTGTGCAGGGCCAGCCTGTCTGCAGCCTGCGCTGTCAGGACAGTGAGCAGGCCGGGAAACGGGAGCCACTGAGGCCGCTGCATACGCTGGAAGCGGCCTCCAGCACACTCAGTTATAAGGATGATAGTTTCATGGTTTTTTTTTTTTTTAATCAGAATTAATGCAACAAACCCATAATGCAGTGTATGACCATTGCAAATAAAGACAGGGCAGAGTAGGGAAGAAGGGTCGAGGAGGGAGCCGGGGACTGCACAGGTGATGTGCAGAGGGGGTGGGGGAAGTGAAGGAAGTGAGGCAGATGGCGCCACGCCCAGGAGAGAAGCACTTAGTGCAAAGCACTCACAGCAGGGAGGGCGAGGGCGCCACCGGCTCCCCTGGACCCACCGGCTCCCCTGGACCCACCGGCGGGCCCTGCTCAGCTTCCCTGCAGCTGACCTCGTACTGAATTAGTTGCCAGTAGGTAAACTTCGCACTGGAAAATTGGGCTTTCTAAAAGTGCATGGCCCAGCGCCCGGGGAGCCTGGTCCCCTCTCCGGGCCATGATTTGCGTCACCCAGGGGCTCCGTGTCTCCCAGCTCCCTGCCCTGGCCCTGTGGGCATCAGGTTTGCAGCCCTGACCTATGGCCTCCATTGGGATTGGGGGGGGGGGGGCAGAGCAGGAGGTGGTGTTTCCTGCTGGCAAACCAGATTCAGCCGGTGACGCTTTGAGCCAGTGCTTGAAGGTGAGCAGGATTTCAGTGGGATAAAGTGGTGGAGATTTTTGGATGGAGGATAGGAGATGAGCAGACAGAGGGCCGGGTGCAGGAGCAGGGCGACCCAGCTGCCGCACAGACCCCGTCCGAGCGGGCTGGCCACTGCCGTGGCGCAGGCATCGCACGCTCGGCTCACCGGGAAAGAGGCTCCTCCTGGGAACTGTGTACGGCACCATCATCGCTCACTCCGCTGTGTCTGGGCGTTTTCTTCCCTGATTGCTTTGTTTGGGAAATTGAACAAGATGCCAGCAGCTTACCAGAACAGTGGCGGAACGGCAGCCACCAAGAAATTCTCTTTCTCTGTAAATGCCAGCTCCACACGTCCTGCAGGGGGTGGACGTCATGGCGGTCATGGACGTCATGGTGCCTGAGCCTGTGTTGGCTTGGGCTGTTGCTTGCGTGGTGAATTCAGCTTGTTTCTGTTTCCGCAGGGTGGTTAATCACAGGCTGAGTGTGACGAGGACTGTGAGCCAAGCGACCTAAGTTTTCTTTCATTTTCTTGCCATTTCGTGTTGCTCTTTTGTGGACTGGATCCAATTTGGCCTCCCTGCCAGTGGTGAGAGGCAGGCTGCTATTGGAGTCAGCCCGATGGTGGTCCAGTGTGGGGAGCAATTCGGACTAGACTAAGTTACTGGAATTAAGACTTATTCTATGCATCTGCTCTCCCACAATATGGCACTGGGAGAGAAGAAAACAGCTTTTACACAGCTGCCTCCAGTTCAACCAATAAACTGTAGGACTTGCTCCTGATTGGAGAGCAGCGTACTCGGCGTGTGGGCAGCCGAGTTGGGATTGGCGGAGGAGGACTATAAAGGAGGAGAGAGACGGCATGCACCAGGAACATCTAAGGGGAACATCTAAGGGGAACACCTGTGCAGCCCCCGAGAGAGCCGGCCGGCGGTGTACCGCTCCCCTGCGGAAGTGGGGAATGTGGCCAGGGGGAACCGCCCTTCCACGGAGGTGGAAGGGATAGTAGCCAACCCGGGAAGAACCAGCAGCAAACCCGGGGAGGGCCGAGCAGATGAAAGAACAGCGCAGGGTCCTGTGTCGTTCCTCCATGAAGAGGGGGAGCGACATAATGGTGCCGTGACTCGGATAGGAAACCTAGGACGGATAGGAAACTTAGGAGGGAAGAAACGGGAAGAAGTGGAAAATATCGGAGAGAGAGACTAGCAAACAGCCTAGGGAAAAGCCGGACGAAAAAGGTGCCGGAAGAAGCTATTGAAAGCCTAGGCATAGACTCAGATACGGACTATGGGGGGAAGCTGGGAGAAATCTCTAAGGTCGAAAGCGAAAGTGAAAGCTAGAACAAACAGACTCGGATGCGGACTGTGGGGAGAGGCCAGGAGAAATGAGGGAGGAATATTGTTGGAAGAAAGCTTGGGGAAACATACCGGGTAGAGAAAAATGTTAGGGAAATTGAAGCCGCGGGGGGCAGGCCAAGGCGGAGACGAAAGCCACTTTGGGATTCTCAGGTTAGCCTGGGAATAGGGGGCGAAAAGTTGAAACCAGAAGCAGAAACGTAAGCCAGATTGGGATCCGTCTGATTAGCCCGGGGAGCAAAGGACGGGAAGCCAAACCGTGGGGCGGAGACGTGAGCTGGGTTGAATTCGCCAGGCTAGCCCGGGGAACTTGGATTGAATGCTAGTGGCGGAGATGTGAGCTACGCTGTGTGACTCGTGGAGGCTGCCGCACGCAGAGAGAGCGTGCGGGGCACAAGTAGATAGGGAACGCTGGGCTAAGTGCGAGACCGCGGAGTGTGCGTGCAAAGCCGAGCCGCGCAGATGAGAGAGGCGCGGGCTGAAGCGGCTCAGAGCCGGAAAGCCGCCGAGAGGCAGCCTCGGGGCGGGCGCCGGGAAGCCGCGGGGATAAGAGAAACAGAAGTTTAGAAGTAAAATGAGAGAAATAGGAATGTTGGCAGACAGAAGTAAAATGGGAGAAATAGGAATGCCCGGAGATAGAGAAGTAGAGAAATAGAAAGGCCTCCCCACAATACTGCAATGAGAAGGCTTGGATTCGGTCTGCCTGATTAGTGAGGCGATGAGCACCTGCGGGCGGCTAGCAGCTTATGCGCCGCAGGTCACCGAAGACAGGCACGAATTAACATCAGTAAGGCCTCCCCACAATACAGCAATTAGGAGGCTTGGATTCGGTCTGCCTGATTAAGGCGGTAAGCACCAGCAGGCGGCTCGACCAGAGTGTGAGCCGCAGGTCACCGAAGACAGGCACGCATCAGCGCCTAAAAACCTCCTCACAACATGGCGAAGAGAGGACCCGGATTCGGTTTGCCTGATTGATAGGACTTGTAAGAACCTGTGGCAACTCTAGCAAGTAGAGCAGAGTGTGTGCCGCGGGACACCGAAGACAGGCGCGTATCAACGCCAAAAAATAAAAAGAAAGGGGGATCTGTGGGGAGCAATTCGGACTAGACTAAGTTACTGGAATTAAGACTTATTCTATGCATCTGCTCTCCCACAATATGGCACTGGGAGAGAAGAAAACAGCTTTTACACAGCTGCCTCCAGTTCAACCAATAAACTGTAGGACTTGCTCCTGATTGGAGAGCAGCGTACTTGGCGTGTGGGCAGCCGAGTTGGGATTGGCGGAGGAGGACTATAAAGGAGGAGAGAGACGGCATGCACCAGGAACATCTAAGGGGAACATCTAAGGGGAACACCTGTGCAGCCCCCGAGAGAGCCGGCCGGCGGTGTGCCGCTCCCCTGCGGAAGTGGGGAATGTGGCCAGGGGGAACCGCCCTTCCACGGAGGTGGAAGGGATAGTAGCCAACCTGGGAAGAACCAGCAGCAAACCCGGGGAGGGCCGAGCAGATGAAAGAACAGCGCAGGGTCCTGTGTCGTTCCTCCATGAAGAGGGGGAGCGACAGTCAAGGAAGCCGGGGCCGTGGCCTGTGCGGCGTGGGCTGAACGTGGCCTGTGCGCCTGGATTCCCTGGCCCAGTGCTTCTCAGGGGTCTGCAGGAGGGTGGGAGAGAGCAGGACACAGAGGTGACGCTCGGCACCTGATGGGCTGTGGTGGCCGCAGACCTGCACCCTTCCCGGCACCTGCAGGGCCGCACTGGCGCTCCATCCGTCAGCCAGCTACTCAGGCACTCAGATGTCACGTGTGTCCATAGCGTGTTAGGTGGGGATCGTCCCCCCTGAGGCTTACTGTGCGGTGCAGGAGATGGACTTCTGTCACACAGAGGCGGGAACGGGAACCCGGCCGGGGTCACTCAGGTGCTCACAGGGAACCTGGCTCCTGAGGGAGTCACAGAAAGCCAGGGAAGCGTCCAGCCAGGGCCCCGTGCTCGGTGACACGCTGCGCAGGGAGGAGGTGTCGCGTGTGCAGAGGGCACAGTCCAGACAGCGTGACCAGCCCTAGGCTGGCAAGGACAAGGTGACCTGGGGGTGCTGCCTAAGCCCTGGTGGGGGGCACAGGCAGGAAGAGGGGCTGGAGTGAGGTGGGGTCTCGGACCTTCTCAGAGCTCAGGGACTGGGCAGGGGAGGGACCGGATCTGCGTTTTAGGAGAGACCCGTGAGGCTGCCACAGGGGGGCTCGGCCTCCGTGGCGCACGGACGTCTGTGTTCTGTAGCAATTCGTGTTTGGTTGGATGGGTGTTAGGAAGAAAGAAAACAGATAGAAAATCTGCCCTTGGCTAGATGTTATTACTTGGGACAAAACTTCCAGAATCCAGTTAGGAAGATTAAATTAGGGAATGTGGGTCTTGCTTCTGACAGGCATCAAGGAGACGCTCAGAACACGGCCTGGGGGACGTCGGGCTCTATTTGTCCTGCGGTTCGGTCTCGTTCTCGGTTTCTTTGGTTCTGAGGCCTTGGAAACGCAGTTGAACTCGTCTGTGGCCAGCAGGTCCTTGCACAGGAAGGAAGGGGAGCCCTTCACGGCGTTCCCACGACACAGGAAGTGGCAGTACTTCTCTGACTTCCAGCTCTCCCGGCCGTGTCAGCCACTAACAGACGGATTTCCCGTTATGTGCAGGAAAGGCCACGTCCCACCCAGAACCTTACACGCGTGAGCACACCTGACCAGCCCAGAGCCTGCCTCTGTGTCTGCCCGTCCATTTGCACACACACACACACACGTGTGTGTGTATTTGTATCTGGGCTGCACAAAACACACTTTTATGTGATGAACTGCATTTTCCCGTCTCTTCTTCCTGAACATAAAAAGCTGCTTGGCGTCCTCTAGGCTAATTTCAGAACGCACAGCGTGCAGCCTCTGCTTAAAAAACGCGGACCCGAGAGCGTCCGTGTTTGGAGTGGACTGGGGGGTGCTGGGGCGGGTGCCAGTGGGCCCGTGGCCGTCCGTTTCATTTTTGCTGGGTGTCGCCCGTAGGAATGGCCCGCCACTGAGGCAGGGGGTGTGGCTTGCTCACTCGCCACTCTGTCCTGGGATGGCAGACGATTCAGACCAGTGAACCTGGAGCCCGGAGCCTTTGTCGCCTTCCCCGAACCTCCTGCGTTTCCTGCACCGTCGTTCAGCCTGGCTGCCTGGGTCTCCCTGTGGCCCCTGTGCCGGCGGTGCTGGCTGAGGGTCTTCTGAGTGCTCCTTAATCACCTGCCTCCTGGGTTTGGCGTGGGCCAGCTTCCGACAGTTGCTAAGCTGGAAAATGCGGGGCGCTGGGGAACAGCATGTAGGGAAATAATGAATCAGTCACCCCTCCCCCGGGCTGGCCCTGTTGCACAGAGGTTAAGCCATCGCCTGGAACCCCAGCTTCCCGTAAGGGTGCCAGTTCAAGTCCTGGCTGATCTGCTTAGGATGCAGCTCCCTGCTGATGGCCTGGGAAGGCAGTGAAAGGTGGACCAAGTGCTTGGGCCCCTGCACATGCATGGGAGACCAGGAGAAGCTCCTGGCTCCTGGCTTCAGATAGGCCCAGCTCCAGCCATTGTGGCGTGAATCAGCAGATGGAAAACACTCTCTCCTCTCTCTCTCTCTCTCTCTCTCTCTCTCTCCAACTCTGCCCTTTCAAATAAATAATAAATCCTTTAAATAAAATTGAGGCATGAAGTCATCTGATACCTGCTTAGCTCCTGCTGTGTAACAAGGCCCCTGAGCCCGGCGGCCACAACAGCTTCCGTCTGGTGTTCCGACCGTTGTGAGGTGGCTGGGTCGGGGCAGGGGCTCACCGGCCGTGCTGGTGTCTGCTCGTCTTTGCTGGACTCACGCACACATCACTCGGGTAGCTGTCCCCTGCACTGTGACCGTTTGCACTCCTCGGGCCAGCAAGCCAACTTGGGGATACCTTCTTTGTAGCAGTAACAGGGCACAGCAGGGCCCCCCAGACACGTGGGATGTGGTCATTCCTACCTTGTTCAAGGGGAGAGTCCCCGCGGAGCCTGGAGCCCAGGGGCGGGGCCTTGTCTTCCCTCCAGAAGGGCGCAGGACTGTAGGAAAAGACCTGAGGCGGTTGGCACCGGGTGGCACAGCAGTGGGCCCCACCCTGCAGAGAGAGCCTCCGGGAAGGGAGGCTGGCCACGGCCGCTCTGCGGTGAGACAGGCGTGACCTCGGTTCCTCTCCGGCGTGTTTGAGCAGAGAAGCAAGTGACGGCGTAACACGGCTGCTCCGTCTCACAGCCCCGCAAGCAGGGCGCGGTGGGTTCCTGAGCGGCCGTCCCCCCAGCGCTGCAGATGGCAGACGCCCTGCGCACCCACAGCTGACGCGCATAGGCTGCAGAGATGGGGTCTCCGCGTCGGTTTCTGTGAGCCGGGCCCGGGGCCTCGCGTGGAAGCTGCCAAGTCCCCGGCCAGCACGAGGACGCACTCCACCCTCCGTGTAGCCATCAGCTGTTGATTGAGAAGCACCGATGCCTGTTTTTCATTTTTAAACATTTTTCAGTCTCTAAGCGCTCATGGTTCTTAGAGTAAATCATTGTGGGAAACAGCAGGGGCTCACCCAGTGCCGGGAGGCCAGTGTGGCTGAGCGAGGAAGCAGGGAAGGACCGACTACCGCCCCCGCCTGTCAGCCCAGTGAACGCCAAGGCTCTCGGTGGCCGGTCTCCGACTGTGCACCATCATCTGGGCCCTGGAGTGGGTGCAGGTAGTTTAGTGCCCACTTGTCCTTAGAAGGACCGATTCCCACCCCTGTCAGCCCAGTGAACGCCAGGGCTCTCGGTGGCTGGTCTCCGACTGTGCACCGTCGTCTGGGCCCCGGAGTGGGTGCCAGTGGTTTAGTGCCCACTTGTCCTTAGAAGGACCAGTTCCCACCCCTGTCAGCCCAGCGAACGCCAGGGCTCTCAGTGGCCGGTCTCCGACTGTGCACTGTCGTCTGGGCCCCGTGGTGGGTGCCGGTGGTTTAGTGCCCACTTGTCCTTAGAAGGACCGACTCCCGCCCCCGCCTGTCAGCCCAGCGAACGCCTGGGCTCTCGGTGGCCGGTCTCCGACTGTGCACCGTCATCTGGGCCCCGTGGTGGGTGCCGGTGGTTCAGTGCCCACTTGTCCTCCACTTCCCGCTCAGCCTGCAGAGGACTTGCTCGTGTTGCTCCTTCGCGGTGGCACCTGCACCATGTCACAGCTCACTGGAGAGGGACCAGCGCCAGCCTTCAGACCATCCCGGTGTAGCCCTCATCCCTAGACCTGACAGATGAGCACTCCAGGGGGCCCAGTGAGGGTCAGATGCACCTGCCCATCCCAGCAGCTCTGCTCCCACTGTGTGCTGTGAGGTCACACAGGGTGGGCGCTGTGGTCGTGTGATGGCGAGTTGGGGGTGCCCGTGCTGGTCTCCACTTCCGTCTGCTCTGTGAATTTCCATCAGAAGTTAGAAGAGACAGCGTAAAGGCTGGCACGTGACTGTGTTACACACACACACATCACTCCATGTCTAAACACAGGTGGCAGCGCGTGTGGACCAAGCATAGGCGTTGGCAAGCAGTGGCCCGTGAGCAAGTCTGCCAGACCACCTGCTTCTGTACAGTCTGTGAGATAAGAATGCTTTTTAACTTTTTTTAATGAGTGAGAAAGAAAATAGAAGAAAATATTTTGGAACAAATACGCGTTATACAAAAATTCAAATTTCTGTGCCTGTAAGTAAAGTTTTAATGGAACACAGTCGCGGTCATGTGTTTGCCTGTTGGCTGCGGCCGACTTCACCTCTGCAGGGGAGTCGAGTAGTTAGAGACACCTGACTTAGGAAACTGACACCCAGCCCTTGACTCGTCATCTGCTGCCCCCCAGGGTAAGGACGCACACCCAGGAACCAGGCCTCAGCCCCTCACGTGTGCAGTGTGCTCCCAGCCAGGCCTCGGCCCCTCATGTGTGCAGTGTGACCTCAGCCCCTCACGTGTGCAGTGTGACCTCAGCCTGGCCTCAGCCCCCTCACGTGTGCAGTGTGACCTCAGCCAGGCCTCAGCCCCCTCATATGTGCAGTGTGACCTCAGCCCCTCACGTGTGCAGTGTGACCTCAGCCCCTCACGTGTGCAGTGTGCTCCCAGCCAGGCCTCGGCCCCCTCACGTGTGCAGTGTGACCTCGGCCAGGCCTCGGCCCCCTCACGTGTGCAGTGTGACCTCAGCCCCTCATGTGTGCAGTGTGCTCCCAGCCAGGCCTTGGCCCCGCTGGCCCAGGGTCCACCGCTGTGTCGGGAACCATGGTTCTGTGGCAGTGGTGTCCACCTCCTGAATGCCGTGGGAGCACGTGGAGGTGATGGACAGCAGGCGTGGCCCAGGGCCCTGCGGGGAGAAAGTCTTTCCCAAAGCTGAGGAAGGCCCTGCCGTGAGCCCCCAGGCCCTGCCGTGAGCCCCCAGGGAGCCGGCCTCCTGCGTGGCCTGTCTGCTGAGGCCCTTGTGGGAGCACCCAGGCCATTCGTCCATGTGTGTAGGGCAGGTGACGCCTGACAAAGGAGGCTCCACCCAGCTGTGGACTCCACAGCCAGGCCTCAAGTCCTCCCCTCAACCACTGACCCCACACACAACTGCCTTAGCTGCACGTGTGTCCTCCAGGGAGAGGGGCCGTGGCTGGAGGTCCCGGCTGTGTCACTCGAGACGCTCCATTACCGCCGCCAGATTTCCTCCTGTTGGACGACCGACCACACCTCCCCTTGCTGGGCACAGGGAGGGGTCCTCGTGTGGAGCCGTGCTTGTCAGCCTCCCTCCTTCCAGACCAAGGCCCAGCCACTGCCCCGGACACACAGTCCTCCCCCTCACCAGCCGGTGCAGGTGCCCAGGGCACACCTGGAAAAGCGGCAGTGAGTCAGGAAGCAGGGCCGGGGCAGGGCAGCAGTGAGCTGAGAGGACTCCGGACAGCCATGGAGACCCAGAAGGGCCAGGGTTTGCCCACAGCCGGTGGTCCCTGGACGTCCGGATGCACACCCTTGCCTGACCAGCAGTGCCTCTCTGTGCCTCCTCCCTGTTCCTACACGCAGCTGCCGTGAGGTTGGGGAATAGTGTTCAGGGCAGAGCCTCGCACCGTCACCAGCTCATAAGTGTTGGCAAAGTGCACTCCTGCAGGCCCAGCCGGGGCCTGTGAAGGGCTTTGTTACGTGCAGGTCCGGCTGACTTAATTTGTGGTTAGTTGGTCTTTTGTGTGTTATAGAAGCAAAGATGACAAGTGCCTTTAGTAATGATTGGATTGAAATGAAATTAGAAGCAGCGTGAACACGCAGAACTCACGGCTTCCCAGCGATCGCGCTCTTGGCGGCCGCTGTCTGTGCTCTCGCGATGTGCGTTTACTGCACCCAGGGCAGGTGGTGAGGATCAGACGCCACGCGCCACCTCTGCCCATGTCTGGTCGGCGTCCTCACGTCAGCAGCTTAGACGGCTGGAATCTGCACCACGGGGTTGAGCGAATCCAGAGCAGAGCCCCCGCTCTGCCGCCTTCTGAGAGCCTGGTGTGCAGCAGTTCCCCACAGCGGACTGAAGGCTGCCCTGGTTCAAGGGGTTTGTTGCGAGACGCAGACGGTGAGGAATGGCATTTTAGGCTGTGCCCACGGTTGACCTCTCTGGTGAGAGGTGTTGGCCGCTCCCAGCACTGGCCGTGGCTTTGGACTTGGAAGAGCAAG
This sequence comes from Oryctolagus cuniculus, assembly GCF_051225735.1. Classification (NCBI taxonomy): domain Eukaryota; kingdom Metazoa; phylum Chordata; class Mammalia; order Lagomorpha; family Leporidae; genus Oryctolagus; species Oryctolagus cuniculus. The sequence goes on along the minus strand of NC_142887.1, from coordinate 7,223,620 downwards.
AGGAAGTCTGCTCCAGGGTGGCCTCCCGTGGGAAATGGAACCGCCCACTTTCCAGGAGCCCGCTGACCCCACAAGCCATGGCCGTCTACACTGTCCCTGTGTTCTGGCCACACCTCTTATCCTGCTACACCCCTGCACCCAGCAGTGTCAGTCTTTGCTCGCAGTAGCTCCCCTTACAGGAGAGGGAATGGCTGTTTTCAAATACGAAGGGGAGAAATTCTTCAGAGTCCCGGCAGAGCCCCTTGGTCATCCGAAAGGACACGGGAAAAAGAGCCAGGCTTTGAGATGGGGTTGACTACGGCCCCTCCCTCCGCCACCCCCCTTCCTTCCTTCCTTTTTAAAATTATTTGAAAGGCAGAGAGACAGAGATCTGCTGTTCACTGATTCATTCCCCAAAATGGCCACAACAGCCAGGTCTGGGCCAGGGCAAAGCCAGACCCCAGAGCTCCATCTGGGTCTCCCTTGTGCGTGGTAGAGGGCCAAGCGCGTGGCCATCTTCTGCTGCCTCCCCAGGCACATTGGCAGGAAGCTGGGTGGGAAGTGGGGCAGCCAGGACTCGAATCTGTGCTCTTCCGTGGGATGCCAGCGCCATAGGCAGTGGCTTCACCTCTGCACCACAGTGCCCCTCCCGCCCCCAGGGTACGTCCTGACCCGGAGCGCTCTCAGCTCAGGGTCATTTTCCCTCCCAGCCCCCCAGGGAGTTCGGCAATGCCTGGAGACTGTTGTTGGTGGCCACTGCTTGAATGGGGGAGAGGCGCTGCTGTGGGCGGAGTTCGGGGCTACTGCTCCGCAGGTCCAGGACAGCCCCCACGCAGGACATCACCCACCCACAGTGTCGGTGGGGCCAAGGTCGAGAAGCTGCTGCAGGATGCAGTGCCCCTTGTCCATCTGTGGGTGCAGTGCCCCCTCCTCCATCTGTCTATGGGTGCAGTGCGCCTCCTCCATCTGGCTGTGGGTGCAGTGCCCCTCCTCCATCTGTGGGTGCAGTGACTCCTCCTCCATCTGTGGGTGCAGTGACTCCTCCATCTGTCTGTGTGTGCAGTGCCCCCTCCTCCATCTGTCTGTGGGTGTAGTGCCCCCTCCTCCATCTGTCTGTGGTGCAGCGCCCCTCCTCCATCTGGCTGTGTGTGCAGTGCCCCCTCCTCCATCTGTGGGTGTAGTGCCTCCTCCATCTGTCTGTGGGTGCAGTGCCTCCTCCATCTGTCTGGGATGCAGTGCCCCCTCCTCCGTCTGTCTGGGGTGCAGTGCCCCTCCGTCTCAGACCCTACGAGGGTTATCGTAGGTGTTTTGACTTTGAGAGCCCTTGCTTCCTTCACTCCAGCCAATGGAGTAATGGATGATGGAGGGGGCGGAGATCCCCAGGCACTGCCAGACCCCCCCCCCCGGGTATCCGTCTCCTCCTCGTCCTGATTCTCATCCACTCTCCCCTTACGGCGGTTCTACATCATGTTTATAGCCTGCAGCACTTCAAGGCAAGGCTCTGAGGCATCGCATCAGGAAAAAAAAAAATGGCCTCTCCCCGGACATCTCCGCTCATACTAGGAAGACAGGGATGGACACACGGCACGCCGGCCTCATTTTAGTAATGGGACAGCACGGTGACTCAGGGACACAGAGCCAGATGCCGCCTCCCCACCTGCACTGCACCCTGGGCTGTTGTCAGGCCGGCTGTGCTGCAGGCGTCTCACCCCCCGCGCTCCTAGACCAAAGCGTTGCTGTTTTCGGGATCCTTGCCACCTTCATCCGCAGCCCTCGGCGACCTTGGCCGCCGTCGAGAAGTGACAGCGTGATGCGGATACTCCGATTTTCCAATTTCCAAGACTGACACCGTGGTGAGTTAGGCAGGGTCGGCAGGAATCTAATACTTCTCAAGTATAAGAAAAGTAATTAAGGGAACACACGAAACCAGACACTCAGAGTGAAAATAAATTGAGTGGAAATTGACCCAACATGTATCCACAAGCAAGGAGGCCGGAGCTGTCCGTCCTGACAGACCCGCCCCTCTCAGATGCTGGGCCCAATAGAGCGCCTCCAGCCCCTCTCGCAGGGCTGGGGGCCAGGCGGGCTTGAGCAGACCGACTCCACCGGAGAGGCCTGTCCCACGACAGCGTGGCCCTTGGTTCTCACTTGCCTTTTCATGTCCTCGCCGTCACTGGAGAAGCCAGTGACAGCTGAGTCACCCCGTGCCCGGGGCTGCGCAGTGCAGGACGGTCTGTGTGTCCTCATCTCAGCCGCAAGTTCCCACGCAGCTTCTCTCTGCAGGCATGTGTGGCACCTGCCGGGAGTGTGTCTGTGGTACTTTCATCCTAATGCACATGTGTGCACACGTTCACATGTACGCATGCACGCACATATGTGTGCACACGCACGAACACAACATGCACAGAAGTGCATGCACATGTACATACGCATGCATGTGTGTGTGCACATACATGCACAGATGCGCATGTACACGCAGGTGTACGCACCTGCACACACATAGGCACATGCATGCCACACACACATGTACAGATGCATGCACATATGTGCGCACACGCACGAACACAGCATGCACAGACTGCATGCACATGTACACACGCATGCATGTGTGTGCGCGCATACATGCACAAATGCACATGTACACGCAGGTGCACGCACATATGCACATGCATGCACACGTTCACATGCACACATGCATGCACACATGCACACACACACAACACTCACATGTACATACACAACATGCACAGACTGCATGCACATGTACATACGCATGCATGTGTGTGCGCATACATGCACAGATGCACATGTACACACAGGTATATGCACCTGCATGCACATAGGCACGTGCACACCGCACACACATGTACACATGCATGTACGTGCATGCACACACAACACTCACATATACACACACGCGTGCACACATACATGCACAGATGCGCACGTGTGCACACACCCCAGCACCCTCCATGTTGATACTGCTGTGCAATCCAGGAGGGGACGGATGCCTGGGGGTTGTGGACGCTCACTCTGGTCGACCACTTGCCGCCTAAACCCAGGCAGCAGTGAAGATGCGGGAACCAGGACGTCCAGAAATTCAGCCAGGGCTCTCGCTCGGCTGCTGGGCTTGCTCAGAGCTCTGAGGGCCTGCCCGCAGCGTCTGGGTGCCCGCCGGGGCTGTAGTCTGGGCTCAGGTGTTCTGTGAGTTTTCCTCCCCTCTCTTGCTCGCCCCTTGCCTGTCTAATCCCCCCCAACACCCCCTTCATGACACCTGCTGCTCTTCCGTTTACCAGAATCTAACCATCGCGCACGACGTTACTGCACCGCCTGTCCTACCGCGAGCAGCTTCTGTCCCTCTTTGGGTTTTCATGTGGGCGGCGGGTGGATGGTGGACGGATAGGGAGTGAGGGAGGAAGCCTTGATGTAATGTGGTGAGAGGCCCGGGCCCGGAGTGCTTGCTGCTTAGTCCCCTGCGGCCACTGCTGATCCCAGCGTGGAGTGTTCCAGTCGCCTTCAGAGCGCAGGCGCTCCCTCCCTGGTGGAACAGACCAGAACGGGTGTGGTTTCTGCCCTCGCAGGCCAGCTCTGTGTGAGCACGGGGTCCTGAACCCTTTGTGTGCGGCTGCTTTGCTCAGCGTCGTGTGGGACCGTCCACGCTGCTGCAGGCGTCGGCAGCCCACCGCTCGTACTGCTGAGTCGCATCCCACTGTGTGCGGATCAGCTCAGCGTTCACCTGCTCATGGACGCCAGGCGGACTCCAGACTCTGAGCGAAAGCTGGAGTGGGCTGTTCCTGATCTCCCGGTCTCCCTGGGACTCCTGCCCCAACCCCTGCTGCTCAGTTGTCCACAGTGATGGCAAAAGTGACTCTTTTTTAAAATAGATTTATTTATTTATTTATTTGAAAGAGTTACACAGAGAGAGAAGGAGAGGCGGAGGCGGGGGAGGGTCTTCCGTCCGCTGGTTCACTCCCCAGTTGACTGCAACGGCCAGAGCTGCACCAATCTGAAGCCAGGAGCCAGGAGCTTCTTCCGGATCTCCCACATGGGTGCAGGGGCCCAAGGACTTGGGCCACCTTCTACTGTTCTCCCAGACCATAGCAGAGCTGGATCAGAAGTGGAGCAGCCAGGTCTTGAACCGGTGCCCATATGGGATGCCAGCTTAACCCTTTATACCACAGCGCTGGCCCCAAAAGTGACTTTAAAAAAAAAAAAGTGACCCTGCTCACTCCCTGCCCAGAATTCTCTGGGGCTTCCCCTCTCACCCGGTCTCGTCGTGCCCAGTCCATGTGAGCTGGGCTCTCACACACGGTGTCTCCCTACATCCTGGTCATTTTGTGAGTAGACCAGAGAGATTTCTGCCCCGGTGCCTTGGCATGTACTGTAACCACTGCCTGGAATGTTCTCTCACCATGGCTTCAGGGCTCACCTCTCCTCTCATTGACATCTCTACTGTAACCTCACCGTGTTAGAGAACCGCCCCTGCCCCTGCTCTCCAGAATGTGAGCGTACTTCCAGGTTTTCACGGAAAGTCGATCAAAAACAAGTTCATTCTGTGCGAAGTGCTGTCCAGGCCGTGTAGAGGTTCGCGTGATGTGTGTTGTTTTGGAGACACTGTTGTCCATGCCACTGCCTCACTCTCTGGACCTGCACCGTCAGGCTCTGCGCAGCCGTGAAATTAAGATTCATTAAAACTGACCTTGGAGACACGGCTTCAGGTGCTGCAGCCACACTTCAGGTGGTGGGGTGCACAAGGGGGTCTGAGCGGTGTTTGGAAGAGACCAAGACTGTGTGTGGCACACGTCGGCGTGGCGGTGGGCGTATGGCGCAGCGGGTGAGGCCGCACGCTGTGCTGAGCCGCGTGGGCTCGGGTCCGGGCTCTGTTCTGATTCCAGCTTCCTGTGGACATGCGGTGATGGCTGAGGTATTTGGGTCCCCGCCACCCTCATGGAAGGTCTGGATTCAGTCCCTGGCTCCCACCTTCAGCCTGGCCCAACCACAGTGACTACAGGCATTTGGGGAGTGAGCCAGGAGATAAGATTGCGTGTGTGGGCGTGCACGTGTGTGTGTGTCTTTCAGATGAATACACAAATAACTTTCTGAAAGAGATGGCTGTATTTGCCACTGCCTGCAGCTGCCTGTGTGACACACGGCACGTGGCACCGTGTGGGACGGCGTCGAGAGGGCGTTCTCATTGTGCCGGAAAGTTCCGTCGGCAGCACCGCTCTGAGTGTTGCCCCCCGATTACTGTCTATGGGGCATCTCCAGAAAGTCCATGGAGAATGTGCACTAAGGAAAAATTAGAAATGGACTTCAAAATTTTTTACACCAAAACAAAAATCTTTTAATTCCTTTTCCACAAATATTTAAAAATTCTCCCATATAGTATTTAATATTTCATGTGCCGTAGGCCAGCACCGTGGCTCACTAGGCTAATCCTCCACCTTGCGGTGCTGGCACCCCGGGTTCTAGTCCCGGTCGGGGCGCCGGATTCTGTCCCGGTTGCCCCTCTTCCAGGCCAGCTCTCTGCTGTGGCCAGGGAGTACAGTGGAGGATGGCCCAAGTGCTTGGGCCCTGCACCCCATGGGAGACCAGGATAAGTACCTGGCTCCTGGCGTTGGATCAGCGCAGTGCGCCAGCCGCGGCGGCCATTGGAGGGCGTACCAACGGCAAAGGAAGACCTTTCTCTCTGTCTCTCTCTCTCACTGTCCACTCTGCCTGTCAAAAAAAAAAAAAAAAAGAAAAAAAAAAGAAATACATGTGCCGTATTACTCCAAGACATCCCGGGCTTGGAGCCCTGGTAGCATGGTGTCTGTGAGAAGGACTGTAGGCACGTGACTGGTAACATTTTTAAAAGATTTATTTATTTATTTGAAAGGCAGAGTGAAGGGTGGGAGGGTTCCTTCTGGTTCACTCCCCACATGGCTCGGTGGCCAGTTCTGGGCCCGGCCAAGCCAGGAGCCAGGAACTCCACCCAGGTCTCCCTCGTGGGTGGCAGGGCCCCAAGGACTCGGGCTTCTGTGACATCAGCAGGGAGCTGGATCCGAGCAGGGCATCAGGACTCCGACCGGTGCTCTAACGTGCCAGCGTTGCAAGTGGCAGCTCAACTCTGTGTCACCACCCTGGCCACGAGTAGTTATGCACCTGTTTGTAAGGGAGAGGAGAGAGACAGAGAGAGAGACCTTCGTCACGCCCCAGACAGACACCACAGCCAGGACCCGGGAACTCCGTCCGCGTCTCCCATGTGGGGCAGGCACCGAAGCCTGCTGCTTTCCCAGGGGCTCTGGCAGGAATCTGGATTGGAAGTGGGACAGCAGGGCCTCAACCCTGGCCTTCCGATGCCAGACGCTGGCGTTGCAAGCAGTGGCCCCACGGTAATGTGAAGACAGCTGGATGCCCCACCAGAGTGACACGTCCGTGGACAGGTGACACCTGCGTCTCCTGAGCAGCCCCTGGTCAAAGGGCATCGGGTGACTAGAGAAGTAACAGATTTTATTACAGCTTCCTGAAGTGCACTTCTCGGCCAGACCAACCAGCAAAGGAACGCAGCCTCCCCTTTCGCTGACGTGTGTGTTTGCCTGTGCGGGATGAACTCCCAGCGCTGAGCGGCACGGGCTGACGGTCAGGGACCAGCACTTGTGCCTTACCTTTCCTTTCCAGTCGACTTCAGACTGCATTCCAGTTAAGGGTCAGCAAGAAGGAAGGGTAGGCTGACGGGAGAGGAGATTTGGGAAAGCAAGCCCTTCTGTCCACGGCGGTGTCTGTGTAGAAGTGTGGTTGTGGGCTGAGAGCGTGGTGTTAACTCAGGAACCAGCTGTGGCCGTGGGTCTCATTCTGGACTGTGCTCCTGTGTGGTTGAGTCTCAGGGGGTCGCCTGGCTCTTCGGTCACTTGCCCCATACACCTCGACTGTGCCAGAGTCACACACGTGCTGGGCCCCCATGCAGCTTCCCAGGTGTTGGGAAACAAGGCCTCGTCCCCATCACACCCCTGCCCCCAGCTTAGCTCAAGGAATGCCTCTGTGGGTGCACCTGGCACCTTGGTGCGGCGCAGGGCAGAGAGCCCCTTGGAGACCCGTGGGGCACACGGGGTGTCTCGTGACTCTCATGTGGAGTGCAGTCGTCATCGCAAATGCACCTGATCGAGATGTTTGCGGCTGCTTTAGAGTGGACAAACCCACCGGCCAGTTCTAAGTAACAAGCCAGCCATGAACTAAAAGCCCTGAGCAGTGGAGTGGGGAGAATGCTGCTTGGAAATTAGGAGAGTGGGATTGAGAAGCAGCTCTGGTCTGTACAGAGCGATTGTGGAAAAGTCCATAGGTCCTAGGCACCAATCCCAAATCCATTTCCTAACAATAGCAGTGTCTGTCCTTTGTAACCCATACAGCCCTTAAATTATTTATTTGGGAAGCCAAGAAAAATAGAGTCACAGAAAAACAGGCACGGAGAGAACCCCCGTGCTGGTTCACTCCCCAAAGGCCTGCGATAGCATGGGCTGTGCTGAGCCAAAGCCAGGAGCCAGGAGCTCAGCCGGGTCTCCTGCGTGGGCAGCAGGGAGGTGACCACGTCTGCCAGCACTGCTGCCTCCCAGGGTCTGCATTAGCACGAAGCAGGAGCCAGAAGGCAGAGCTGGAGGTCAAGCCCAGGCTCCCTGATACGGACATGGGTGTCTGAACCACCACGTGAAACACCGCTCACCGTGGGACGGCTCGTTGATGGGAGTCGGGAGCCTGCTCTTTATCAGGCCTGTACCAGGCGGCTTGCTGCGCTTCTCCTTTAACTGATGCCCACAGGAGGACTTCCAGTTAAATACCAGTTATTCATACGGTGGACGCAAGGCTTCATTCCAGGTGCTTGGCATCAGTACGCAGCGGAGGGGAGAGTCTCGCCCCTCATCCCTGTCCCCAAAGACCAAGCCCCTGAGCCCGGCGCTGTCCAGCTTGTGCGGGGGGAAGCGGGCGGAACGAGCCATGCCTGCGGGCACCTGTTACGCTGACAAAGGACACGGAGCAGGCAGACAAATTTCACCAGCTCGCCGTCAGCCCTCGGTGAGCCCGGAGCAGAACTCTGGGCGTCTTGATGAGTTCAGAGTGAGGAGTGTGTTATGGCTCTGAGCTCTGCTTCAGGCAGCCGGCCTCAGCCACCCGGGCAGCACACACATTCCCGGCACTGTCAGCTGCCTGACAGCCCCAGCGGGGCACTGGTCACATGGAAATTCGTCCTGAGCTGTTCCCGTGACTCCTTGTTGGCCGACATCTGGGGTGCACCCCGAAGAGCTGTGGGTGCTTGAGAGCTTTTCCCGGAGCCGCCCGGGGCCTGGTGTCCTGCCATCCCCTGGCCCGTGCTCAGGGCCAGCCTTCCTGGGCACCTGGGAGCTCACAGGCCTAGCAGGCCTAGCACCATGCACGCCGCGTCCCCTTGACGAGCGTTCCCTGGATGTCCTTGGGGACGTCATCGCCCCTCCAGAGGCGGCCCGGCCCCCTGCCCTCTCTGCCCTCTCGTTGGCCACCTGCCAGGGACTCTGGGCTGTGCCAGTTCTCTCTGAGGGTTGTTTCAGAGTCTTGTGGGCCAGCGGTTCAGTTTCTGGAGTCACGTAGCGGATCTAAAGTTCTACAAGGATGCAGGTGTTTCTGCATTTCGGTTTTGATGACATAATCCCCTGTGCTTGGCTCTACTCCAGAGAAGCGGGAGCTTTCCTTGGCTCAGGCTGTCTGAGAAATGAAATCTCTGTGGCCAGGGACGGGGTGAGTGCGTCCACTCTCACAGTGTCTCACCAGCCTCGCACTGGAGTCGTCAATGAAGGTGGTTAGGGAAAAGAAATGGAAGGGGGGCTGGGCGCTGCGGCACAGCAGGTAAAGCCACCAGTGCCGTCTTCCCATACGGGTGCCAGTTTGAGTCCTGGCTGTTCCACTTCGAATCCAGCTCTCTGTTTATGCCCTGGGAGAACAGTAGAAAATGACCCAAGGCCTTAGGCCCCTGCACACATGTGGGAGACCTGGAAGAAGCTCCTGGCTCCTGGCTTCAGATCAGCACAGCTCTGGCCGTTGCAGCCATTTGGGGGATGAACCAGCAGATGGAAGACCTCTCTCCCTCTCTCTCTCTCTCTTTCTCTCTCTCTCTCCCCCCCCTCCCTCCCACACGCCCCTTCCCTCTCACAGTTCTTAAACAGACAAAGGGTATTTCCAAAGAAATGGATAAATGGCCAATAACAGACACATGAAAAAAAAGCTCTGAACAGTGTGTGTTACGGAGGCGCAGAGCAAGAGCGCAGGGAGAGAGCAGTTCGCCCCCATTAGCAGGGAGGCAGGAGACGGTCGGTGTGAGCAGGGTGAGGACGGAGACGCCCGCTGCTGATTCTGAGAATGCACGCGGTGGGGACGCCTTGGGGACAGCCGGGCACTTCCCCAAAGCGAAACACAAGCCAGGATTCCAGTCCTAGGTGCAGACCCAAAGCTGCACAGCTGTGTTCACGCCAAAGCTGGAGCGTAGCCATCCCAGATGTCCATCAAAGATGAGTGGACAAGCAAATGGGCTCGGCCATTCTGTGGAGTGCTGTGACTGAGCTGCGAAAGGGCAAAAGACAAAGCACGCCAAGTGTCGGAAGCCAGGCGCAGAACGCCAAGACACGGTGGATCTGTCTGCCTTTTCCGCCTTGACTTCCCAAGTCCTCCCCCCTCCCCCCCACCAAATTGTACCCCAGTAACAAGATCCTTGCTCCGTGTACCCCAGGCTCTGCTTCTCTAACAGTCCACGCAGGACTCAGCTCAGGCCCTGTGTCCATCAGTGGGTGTGGAGTCCTGCTCGCACTGGCGTTATCTCTGTGTCTCTTCTGTCACCCACCTGGGTCCTCGTGTGACTCAGAACGTCAGCCAGCAGCCCACAGTACTGTCCCTGGGTAAGTGGCCGGCGCACGGTTATCTAAAGTCCATTCCATGTTCGGCCACAGAAGTTATGTGCTGAGAATCTAAACGTCCGTTCTCCCCTGTGGACTGACGGGAGGGGCGCCTCGCTTGGGAAGCCCCCGGGAGGCCAGCACTTCACTGAGCCTGGGCTTCGGCACCTGAGGCCGGATGCTGTAACCACGTGGCTAATCAGAACCCACAGGGCACAATCAGGAGAACGGGGCTTTGCTTCAGCACCTGGGTGTCCAGGCCCCAGGTTGGTTAGGTGCAGGTTGAGAAGAACGAGCTAACCCTCAGGCCACCGCTCTCAGCCAGTGTCTCAAGGCTTAGTTCTGCGGCCCCTTTGAGAATGCAGCATTCCTGGAGCCGGCATTGTGCCACCGTGGGTTAGGATGCTTGCAGACTAGTATCCCATATCAGCGCGGATTTGAGACCCGGCTGCTCCACTTCCGATCCGGCTCCCTGCTAATGCACCTGGGAAGGCAGCAAAAGATGGTCCAAGTGCCTGGGCCCCTGCACCCATGTGGGAGACTCAGATGGAGTTCTAGGCTCCTGGCTTCTCCCTTGTCCAGCCCTGGCCATTTCAGCCATTTGGGGAGTGAACCAGAGGATGCAAGGTCTCGGTCGGTCTCTCTATCTCTCTCTCTCTTCCCCACTCTGACTGTCAAGTAAATAAATCTTTACACAGTTAAGAGTGCTGTGCCGTGCTGGGCACCACCCTTGGCAGCCTGGGGCACCACCCTTGGCAGCCTGAGGCTCCAGGTCTGCGCAGGGCCCGTGAGGCTGAGGTGCTGCCTGGAGTCACTTGCTGTCTCTGTGTGTGGTGTCACTGAGGCTGTGTTTAAGAAAGGCTGTTTTATTTTATAGCTGAGATAAGACAAAAGGACGTGTCCACAGGTGATTCAGTCGTGCAGCCAGGGCTGGCAGTGGCCGGGTGACACATTGAATTCAGCTGCCACGGGCCTCGTCTTGTGCTTGAAGGCAGCGGTGACGAGGACCAGGTCGTCCAGAGGTGAGGCAGACATGCGTGCCAGTGAGGTCAGAGAGACGGTGTGGTGGGAGTGCTGAGAGCTGGCACGGGGAAGGCAGATGACGATGCGGTGCTCCGTGGAGAGCCGGGCTCGCCAGGGAGAACAGCGATGATGCCTGGGCTTTCCCAGGGCTGCCTGGCGATGAACTCGTCCCTTTGACTTGGTTGGGATCCAATTTCCTGGCCATCTTGCAAGAACACAGAGGCAGGGGTTTCCCCTTTTCCTGTCCCAGAGAGCTAATCCCAGTGGGTCGCAGGGTCTGCCTGGTGGGCTCCAGGGCCCGGCCACCTGAGGCAGGCAGGGTAGAGGTGCACAGGGTCACACCACTGCTGGGTTCCGACTCGGCCTTGCCGAGGGGACCGGTGACCGTGAGTAACCTTCCCCTGTTCAGGACGCTCCCCCAGCAGACACCAGTGACGTCGCCATCGTGAGGCCGGGCTGGGGCGCTGCCCTGTCTGCTGTGAATAGAAAACACTCAGAGGACTTTCCATCTGCTCTCCCAAGTCTCTCTCGCTCGGCCCCACTTAGCCAGTCACAGAGTGTTTCAGGAGGCCGTGGGTAATAGCGCTGCCATTACCTCGAGCATTGTTGAAACTTGAAGGGTAAAATGTGTCCATTATTCGGGTTCTCAGAAATGATGGCGTGTAGCCGAACGGTCCCATTAACGCGCGAGGCCTCCCTCCCGACGCCCTCTGCTTTGAATAATCATCTCTCTTCAAGGAAGTGAAGAAATGTGGAAGGCTATCGTTGGCCTCAGTGAGGCAGAGCCCTGGCTTCTGCAGGTGCATTATCTGTGCGGGAGGCTTTGGCGTTCATCCTCCCAGAGCTTGATGGGCAGTCGTCAGGGAAGGAAGTTCTCCCACCCTGGACTCACAACCGAGCAGAGCCTGAGAGCAGGCAGGGAGCACCGGCCGCTGGGCTGCGCGCGACTCTTCCTGCTAAGCTCTGCAGTGGTCCTTTGCTGACGCACCCCACCTGCCCGTGTCCGTGGGTCTCGGCGTGTCCACCCACGACCTGCCTGTGTCCACGGGTCTCGGCGTGTCCACCCACAACCTGCCTGTGTCCGTGGGTCTGGGCATGTCCACCCACGACCTGCCTGTGTCCGTGGGTCTCAGCGTGTCCACCCATGACCTGCATATGTCCCTGTGTCTCAGTGTGTCCATCCACGACCTGCCCGTGTCCGTGGGTCTCGGCGTGTGCACCCACGACCTGGACAGCAGGGCCAGGCGTCCACCACCGTCCTCTCCTGTCTGCGCCACTTCCGACCTTTCTCTCCACTGACGCTTCCTGCATGGCTGCCTCGTGGGCCTGTGCCCGCCCCCTTCCCCTCGTCCTCAGCGTCGGGGTGGAGTCCGTGGTTCTCTCCGCTACACAAGGAGGAAGTGGAGTCCCAGACGGGCCAAGATCACACAGAGAGCGGGTGTCAAAGTGGCTTCAACCCAGGTCTGCAAGCCCCGTCTGTACTCTGGCTGCCTTCTGCCGTGCAGGGGTCACTCCGAGGTGACAGCCAACAGTCAGTGCACCGTTCCTGTGGCTGATGTGGGCCCTGGACTTGGGAAACTCGGCCAGCTGGTTCCAGCTCAGGGTCTCTCAGGCTGTGAGAGACGGTGGCCGCTGCTGAGCTGGCAGGGTGTTTCTTGGGGGGGGGGCACCCCGTGCAGACGAGTGGGGCTCCCTGATAGCACTGTGGTCTCAGGGCAAGGGCCACAGCAGACGGTAAGAGACCTCTCCTGACACGTCACTCAGCGGCACCACCACACTCGCTGGCCCAGTGTGCATTCCACTCAGGCGGAGGGGGCGGCACAGCCACAGCCTCGGAAGAGGGGCCACGGGAGTCACGTGGGAGCAGTCTCGGGAAAGTGCCCTCTGGCGCAGGTCCTGTGTCGGCCGGCTGGGGCTGCCGTAACCACAGACCACAGGCTGGGCACAGACGGCCGGCTTCCTCCCCCTCTGAAGACTGCAGCTCCAAGGCCACGGTGCAGGCCCCTCTCAGTCCTCACTTGGCCTTCCCTCCAAGCGTACGTGCAGAGAGGGGTCCCTGGTGTGTCTCCCTCTTCTCCAAGGATGCTGGCCCTGTGGGGTTAGGACTCCGCCCACAAACGCAGTAGTGGGAAGGGAGTGAAGTCCCTCGTTTGTGGAGCCATGGCTGATGTTACCAGAAAGGGAAGGGAGGGAAGGAGTCCACAGACTTGGGAGCCACCTCCTTGCTTACCGACGATGAGAGAGCCAGTCCCTGAAGGCGAGGACCCCGTGTCCCCATTGGCCGTAGACGTTCCTCAGGGGACATCAGCACGGGTCCTCAGCTCGTGAGCGACCGAAACCCAGGCTGCCCGCAGAGGTACACTCGGGCTTGCTCGTGAGGACAGAGGCTCCAGGCACACATAGAGGGCCTTCGGGAGACGCACTCTCCACGGGGACAGCTGGTGTGCAGGAGTCAGGGGCCTGCCCACGCTCGCAGCCCCCAGAGTGCTCGCTGTGCCCGCCCTCAGCTGGGGACAGCCCCTGACAGGCAACTGCAGCCACATCACACGCGGAGCCTCGGCAGGGGCCCTGGTGACTCCAAGTTGTCCCACCAGGACGAAGGGCTCAGGTGCCCCGCAGCAGGGGGTGTGTGAGGGCCAAACCTGACACTCTCTCTGTATTACCTCACCCCGCTGTGCTGAGAGCAGACAGTGCCGCCAGGGTGTGCCTGTGCCCCAGGGCCCTGGGTAACCCTCGGCTGCTGTGGGAAGCCCCAGCAGATGTCAGCGCTCCTCCACGTGGCCCACGCCCAGGCTGCACCCGAGCGATGGGCGGGGTGGGTGACAAGTCTTCAGTGTCACCGCAGACAGTGCCAGGAGGGAGACAAGAGGAGCCGGGAGAGGCCAGGCCCCATGTGCTTTGGGGCTCCTGGAATTCCCCCAGCACCCCGACCCCCGTGACAGCGCCTGCGTCCTCCTCCGTGGGCGTAGACAAGGGCGCGGCGAGTCCGTGCCGCCCGTCAGGTGTCTTGTCTCAGACAGCAGGTGTGAGACTCAGCCCAGGGCAGGGGAGCAGCAGCCAGCACCCTGCTGTGTGCGGTGTGTGGCTGGGCCCCTCTAGACGCAGGCTGATTGATATTCTAGGCTCAGGAGGAAGGGGCCGGCTGGGGCTCGGGGCCAGCCAGCCTCACTGCTGCCTCTGCACCAGCGTCTCGTTCAGGTTCCCTCCGTGAGCATCTCGAGCCAGAACAAGGCCACCTTCCATGAAGAAGCAGTGCTCAGCTGTTCACGTGGGTGACGCTGGCAGCTCGGGACAGAGGCCGCGCCTGCCCGCGAGGCCTCCCCACGCTCTCCCCGTGTCCTGCACGAGGCCTGCGTGTGGGAGGGGCCCGTCTGGGGAGGGGGGGGACGTCTGGTGTGAGTCGTCACCGGGAATTTAGGCGGCATTACCAGGGCCAGTGTCTTGGGTTGCGATGAGCAGCCAGGCTTTGTCCCTGTCCTCTGGCCCCTTCCCCGTCCGCCTCCTTGGCCACTGGTCCTTCCCACTGAGCTCAGCACAGCACAGGAAGCAGAGGCGCTGGGCGCACGGCATTCCCGTGCCAGCTGGGACGCCACCGGGGCCCCCACGTCCCACGCTGCGGTGCCTGGGTTCCCGTCCCGGCTCCCTGCTAACGTACACCTGAGCGGCTGCAGCGATGCCACTCACCTGGGAGACGGAGACTTCCAGCTTCCAGACCTCAGCCTGGCCCAGCCCCAGCCGTTGTGGGCATTTGGGGAGTGAACCAGCGGGTAGAGATCTCAGTCTCTCCCTCCTTGCCTGCCCCTCCCTCCCTCTCTCTCTCTCTCTCTCTGCCTTTCAAGTAAATAAGTAAAAAAATTTTAATTAAAAAAAAGGCCAATGTTGCCTTCCCATCGGGCCAGAATGCTCCTCTCCTGGCGTAGCCGGCGTTCTGTGGACGGCTTCACGGCACGACGGTGGCCATGGATGGCTCTGGGGCCCTGGCTGTGGCAGACAGAACGCGGCACCCTCTTTTCCCCAGGCTTGCGAGCTGACAGTGGCCATGTTTGCTAAACCCAGGGGATGCCCACCTCGAGAAGGAAGCCCAGGCAAGAGGAGCAGAACCGAGAGACAGAGGAGAGGCCTCCCCCACCCCGATGCCGGACACCCCGCCCCGCCTTGGTTACATCCATGCCTTCACCTCGAGGCCTATTGGTCGGACCCCAGCATGGAGGCCTGTGGCGCTGAGCGTTCAGGAGCAGGCGTGAGAGGAGGTGGAGTGTGTCCATGTCGCTGTGTGTCCATGTCATTTTTCCCGCGAGGCTGGACCCTCCCGCGGCGGGGGCTTCTAGAGCAGAGTTCAGGGGCAACGCTGTCTCATGGCCAGAGCTCCGGAACAGCGGGAGAAATGTGAGAATGCTCGCTGTGGGCGGGCAGCGGCCAGCACCGCCCCGGGGACTGTCGGGGGCTCCTGCCCAGGCTGCAGCCCCGCCAGCCGTCCCGAGCCATCACACGGCTCAGACCGCTTATGCGTTTGGAAAGGTGCAAAGCGCTGGTCCGCTGCCATTGGCACACAGAGCCCGCCATTGGCACACAGAGTTCCTCGGTCCACGACGTGTTCTGAGGGAGAAAGTTCCGTTTCGGTGCAGGCGGTGCGACCCGACTGGTGACAGGAGATCAATCGATCGGCTGTGGGGTGGGAAGCCGCAGGTGGGCTCTGTGGGGGGCCAGCAATCTGCAGTCCGTCCGTGGAAATGGCGAGAACCCTCCCAGGCACGGCTCTGCGTGGTGAGCAGTGCCAGGTACCCGTGTGTGATCTGATGGCTGGGCGTTTGCTGGACAGTGACGGAGGGTCCCCTGCTTGGTCTGTGACTGAACCAGGGGTGTCCGCCTGCCCGATGACCCTCGAGATGGGGAGCTGGTCACAACTTTCCTCCTGTTAGCAGCAGGTGCAGAGTGGGTGTCGGGGTCCTGCTTCCGGAGTGCCCACCCAGCAGTGCACTCCTGCAGCCCCTTCTGTGGGGTCTGTGTGTGCCCAGCCCTCCTCCTGCCTCCCGGGCTCCCCTTGCTCCAGGGCCCCTCAGGAGCTGCCCTGCGTCTCCCCGCGCCGTGAACCCGGCACCTGCGGCTCTTCACTGGTCCCGCCGCCCTCTCCTCCACCGAGTGGGCTGCAATGAGCAGAGTCACTGCACGCAGCTCTTGTAGGCTGCCCGGGAGCGAGGCCGGGGGCAGGCCTGTCCCCTCCTCCTGCCGCCGCGTCACCTGGCTCAGAGAGCGGCACGGTGAGTCCCGTTCCTCTGCCGCCGTGGAAGCCTGCGTTTGTCTCCATTCCTGATGCCGCGCTCTGCTCCCCTCTGACATCCTCCTGCGCACTCGGGTCGCAGGAAGCGTTTGCCAGAGCACAGCGCACGTGCAGAGAAGTGCACAGGCCTCGGGCACAGCCCTGTGAAAGCAGGGCCCAGCGTCAGGAACAGGAGCGTGCAGCGGGGGCCGCCTGGGGAGGACCCCGTCCAGCTCTGCTGCGGGTGATGATCCTGCCGAAAACCCAAGCAGGCGCCCTTCCGTGCTGAGTCGAAGGCGCGAAGCGTTCTGTTGCCCGGAGCTAGTACTCAGAGCGTCCGGTGCGGTGCTGAGCCGTGGCCGTCTCCTTTCTCCTGATTCCATCTCACCCTCTTCATGCCTTGTGCTTCGTCACAGGGAGCGGGAGACGGGGGCTGTGTTTAAACTCTAGAGAAAAGAGCAGTCACCGTTAGGAGGCTCCTGAATGTGCCCAGGACTCGCCTCTCCCTCCCCTGGAGTCCAGGACTCACCCAGGAGTGGGGCGGCCTCGGGGGACTGGGTCATTTTCTCCGTCTTCTGCTGTGACCGTTTTCTCTTGGAAATGGGTGACCCCCGTTTGCTAACAGGTGACAAAAGCAGCCACCCTCGAGGAGGGTTCCCGTGACCCGGCAGTGACCAGGCAGGGAAGCTGTGAGCATTGATCGCGTGCTAGCAGGCCACGGACAGGCTCTGCGACAGGCAGGATTTTCTGTTGCTTTTGTGAGAGAACGAGTCACAAGGCCTGCCTGTCTCCCACGCAGTCTCCTCTGGGGGCCGTCCCGACGTCCACAAGACCCTGCCTCTGTCCGCGCGCTGGCCCGTCCAGGAGGCTGTTGGCACTTTTCTGCATCGCCATGGCTGCTTGGCAGCTCGTAGCACGTGCTCTGGCTTCCGGCTGACTGGTCAGTGGATGGGAGCCTGGTCAGCCAGAATGCCCCCTGCAGGCCCACCTGCAGCACTGGAGGAGCGTGGCCGGCACGCGCATGCTGGGGGGAGAGCACTGTGGGTGGGTGGGCCTCGCCCGGCAGCCGGCACAAGCAGCTGTGTCTGCACGCTCTGTGCTCATCCCTTGCTCCGTCCCAAACTGGACGAGGCCTGTGACTGTGCCGGACCCACCTGTGTCCACTCTGCAGTCCAGGGTTCCGGGCTGCGTGTCTGCTGGCCGAGTCCATAGTTGCTCCGTCCTGGGCCTTTTGCAAGACTTCTCCCTCAACACGAGGATCCTGCACCCCGAGGACACGGCAGGCATCCGGGGCTGGCTTTGGGCTCAGGGTTTTCTGCGGTTCGTGGGTGGATGAGGGGAGAACGGGTGCCGGGGTTCAGCTGTGCTGCACACCCAGGTCTCAGCCCCTCCTGGGAGGCCCCTGTACAGTCAGGTGCGTCCATTCTCTCCACCCGCGAAGCCCTTCTGAGGCCTGGGCAGCTGATTTCTGGGGCCAGGGAGTGAGATGTCAGCACCCTCAGAGTTGGGGACAGACCACCCTCCCTTTGGCAGCCCTGGCGAGTTTGGAGTGTTCCCAACCGCCATTCGCCCGACAGCTGACTGAGAACTGCCGCAGCTCCAGCTCGCTGTGAGACAGGGCATGGGGGACAGCCGTCGGGGGACAGAGTCCTCAAAGGGGCCACACCCAGCTCAGGGAGTCACTGCCCAGCCCCCCACGGGCCCATGGCTGTGGCTCTCCTGGCTTCTCTGTGTGACAGTGTGCACCTGAGCCTGTATCCACACCTCCACAGGACGCTGTCACCCAGGCATGGCAGGCCGTCCACAGGGCTGACCTCGGCCTGCAGCCCCCTGGGAGGTCAAGCCGATGCAGAGCGGCTCGGGGCCCCGCTGTAAGTCACAGAGTTGGTGACGCACGAGGCCCCACTCTGAAAGGCACCGCTGCCATCCCGCTGGCCCAGGTCCTGGGGCAGAGACTCTGCCGTCAGGCACAGCATTCCCAGGACTCGGAGGCTGTCTCCCAGGAGCCTGGAGTGGGAGCATCTGACCTGAGGGATGCCTTTGTCTGCCCAGGCCACCTGGTGCCTGGCTCCTCTCTGTCCTCTGCCTTGTGGGGCTGCCATGTGCACGCAGGCTTTGGGGTCTGCCCCGTTGGCCCCTGGAGCCCCCCACAAGCCCCAAGCCACTGCTGAGCCAGATCAGACCCTGGAGGTGCAATGAACCCAGCGAATGGCAGAAGCCCCCACCCCACATGCTGGTGGGGTCCAGGCCAGAGTGGAGGAAGTCGGTACAGCAAGGAGGGACTGGACAACACCGAGTTCCCACAGAGCAACACAAGCAGACAGCGTGCCTGAGGCCGAGCACCTTGTAAGGTGTCCATGCTGCTGAGACAGGGTTTGGACACGGGTCATAGAAGGTTGTACAAGCCACAGCATGTGGGCAGCTTGCCTCCCGCCTAGCCTGACACACCAGTTATTATCTATAATCGAGGAAGCCTTCATGGTAGACCTCGTCGGACAGCTAAACAGCGGCCATCACCCACCCACTTCTTTCCACGTATCTGTGTAGCTCGGTCTCGACCATTTAAATATAGCACAGCCTTCCAATAAGGGTGTGATTGGATAGCTCCTGGCAGTTTCCGATCTGCACCCCTGCCCTCTGCATTTACACACTCAATACTGTGAGGAAATGGCATTAGGAGCTGTGGCAGCCTTTTTGTGAGTGTGAGTATGCAGGTGAAAGGAAAAATGTTGAGGTTGACTGAAGGCACCTTTGTCCAAGAGACAGTGAGCACTGATGGCCTCTGTCCGGAGATGGTGAGCACTGATGGCCTCTGTCCTGGAGGCAGTGTGTACTGATGGCCTCTGTCCTGGAGGCGGTGAGCACTGATGGCCTCTGTCCTGGAGGCGGTGTGTACTGGTGGCCTCTGTCCTGGAGGCAGTGTGTACTGATGGCCTCTGTCCTGGAGGCGGTGTGTACTGGTGGCCTCTGTCCTGGAGGCGGTGTGTACTGATGGCCTCTGTCCTGGAGACGGTGAGCACTGATGGCCCCTGTCCTGGAGGCAATGTGTACCGATGGCCTCTGTCCTGGAGGCGGTGTGTACTGGTGGCCTCTGTCCTGGAGGCAGTGTGTACTGGTGGCCTCTGTCCTGGAGGCAGTGTGTACTGATGGCCTCTGTCCTGGAGGTGGTGTGTACTGATGGCCTCTGTCCTGGAGGCAATATGTACTGGTGACCTCTGTCCTGCAGGTGGTGAGCACTAATGGCCTCTGTCCTGGAGTCAGTATGTATTGATGGCCTCTGTCCTGGAGGCAGTGTGTACTGGTGGCCTCCGTCCTGGAGGTGGTGTGTACTGATGGCCTCTGTCCTGGAGGTGGTGAGCACTGATGGCCTCTGTCCTGGAGTCAGTGTGTATTGATGGCTTCTGTCCTGGAGTCAGTGTGTACTGATGGCCTCTGTCCTGGAGGCAGTGTGTACTGGTGGCCCCTGTCCTGGAGGCAATGTGTACCGATGACCTCTGTCCTGGAGGTGGTGTGTACTGGTGGCCTCTGTCCTGGAGGCAGTGTGTACTGGTGGCCTCTGTCCCGGAGGCGGTGTGTACTGATGGCCTCTGTCTCGGAGGCAGTGTGCACTGGTGGCCTCTGTCCCGGAGGTGGTGTGTACTGATGGCCTCTGTCCTGGAGGCGGTGTGTACTGATGGCCTCTGTCCTGGAGGCAGTGTGTACTGGTGGCCTCTGTCCTGGAGGCGGTGTGTACTTATGGCCTCTGTCCCGGAGGCGGTGTGTACTGGTGGCCTCTGTCCTGCAGGCAATGTGTACTGGTGGCCTCTGTCCCGGAGACGGTGAGCTGATGGCCTGCCTGTGTGCAGTGCAGGAAGCCTGCAGTCACCACTGATTCTGTCCTTCATGTTCAGAGAACCTGCGATTGAAAACATTTTTAACAACAAACACGACCCACGAGAACACTAAAATCTTCACAAAAAGATTTGATGAAACCATTCATTAGCACCTTTATTCATAGTAAATAAACACCGAGAACAGCCGCAGTGTCCATCAACGGGACAGCGATAACGCAAAGTGTGGCGGGTCCATCCATGGAGCAGCCCTCGCTGCCGAGGCATGGACCAGGGGACGACGGCGCACGCGTGAGGATGCGTCCCAGTCGCACGGTGCTGACAGAGCGCGCCGCACACAACGGCACCCTGCTGCGCCCCCTGAGCGGGACGTGCCGTAACGTGCAGCCGGCAGGACCCCAGGGTCCCTGGCGGGTGAGGGGTGGGTAGGGACTGGGATGGTGGTCACAACCTGGGTCTTGGTGGGGGTTTAGAATTCACAATCAAGGGGCCAGTGCTGTGGCACAGTAGGTTAAGCCTTTGCCTGTGGCGCCAGCATCCATGTGGAGGCCAGTTCAAGTCTGGCTGCTCCACTTCCAGTCCAGTTCCCTGTCAGTGGCCGGGGAAAGCAGCGGAGGATGACCCGAGTGCTCGGACCCCTGCGCCCGCCTGAGAGACCTGGAAGAAGCTTCTGGCTCTTGGCCCCAGATTGGACCAGCTCCAGACATTGAGGCCATTTAGGGAGTGAACCGGTGGGTGGAAGATCTCTCGCTCTGTCTCTCCCTCTCTCTGTCTGTAACTCTTCATCAAATAAATAAATAAATCTTCAGGGCTGGCGCTGTGGCGTAGCGGGTAAAGCTGCCCCCTGCAGTGCCAGTATCCCATATGGGCACCAGTTCAGGTCCTGGCTGCTCCACTTCCGGTCCAGCTCTCTGCTGTGGCCTGGGATAGCAGTGGAGATGACCCAAGTGCTTGGGCCCCTGCACCCACGTGGGAGACCCGGAAGACGCTCCTGGCTCCTGGCTCAGATCAGCACAGCTCCGCCGTTGCAGCCACCTGGGCATGAACCAGCAGATGGAAGACCTCTCTCTCTCTCTCTCTCTCTCTGCCTCTCTATGTGTAACTCTGACTTTCAAATAAAATAAATAAATCTTAAAAAAGAATGCACAGGAGAATGCAAAATGTTGCTGCTCCTATTTGTGTCTTTACTTGTTTCCAAATTTTATCTCAAAAAAAAAAAAAAAAAAACAAGAAAAAAGCCTTTAAAAAAGATTGACTTCAGTTAAGAATTTGTGTACTGAAGTGTTTAGGGCCAATGCATCCAAAAACACACAACTGGAAGTGTGGGTGGCTGGGTGGCCAGGCGGGCAGGTGCGTGGCACAGCCAGCACCACGAATGCAGTGGTGGAATCTGCGCGCCACGGCAGGTCTTTAACTTCTCTGTGAGACTGGGGGCTGGGCCTCCATGCAGACGTGGCAGGTCTTTAACTTCTCTGTGAGACTGGGGGCTGGGCCTCCATGCAGACGTGGCAGGTCTTTAACTTCTCTGTGAGACTGGGGGCTGGGCCTCCATGCAGACGTGGCAGGTCTTTAACTTCTCTGTGGGACTGGGGGCTGGGCCTCCATGCAGACGTGGCAGGTCTTTAAGTTCTCTGTGAGACTGGGGGCTGGGCCTCCATGCAGACGTGGCAGGTCTTTAACTTCCCTGTGAGACTGGGGGCTGGGCCTCCATGCAGACGTGGCAGGTCTTTAACTTCCCTGTGAGACTGGGGGCTGGGCCTCCATGCAGACGTGGCAGGTCTTTAACTTCTCTGTGGGACGGGGGGCTGGGCCTCCATGCAGACGTGGCAGGTCTTTAACTTCTCTGTGGGACTGGGGGCTGGGCCTCCATGCAGATGTGGCAGGTCTTTAACTTCTCTGTGGGACTGGGGGCTGGGCCTCCATGCAGACGTGGCAGGTCTTTAACTTCTCTGTGAGACTGGGGGCTGGGCCTCCATGCAGACGTGGCAGGTCTTTAACTTCTCTGTGAGACTGGGGGCTGGGCCTCCATGCAGACGTGGCAGGTCTTTAACTTCTCTGTGGGACTGGGGGCTGGGCCTCCATGCAGACGTGGCAGGTCTTTAAGTTCTCTGTGAGACTGGGGGCTGGGCCTCCATGCAGACGTGGCAGGTCTTTAACTTCCCTGTGAGACTGGGGGCTGGGCCTCCATGCAGACGTGGCAGGTCTTTAACTTCTCTGTGGGACTGGGGGCTGGGCCTCCATGCAGACGTGGCAGGTCTTTAACTTCTCTGTGGGACTGGGGGCTGGGCCTCCATGCAGACGTGGCAGGTCTTTAAGTTCTCTGTGGGACTGGGGGCTGGGCCTCCATGCAGACGTGGCAGGTCTTTAACTTCTCTGTGAGACTGGGGGCTGGGCCTCCATGCAGACGTGGCAGGTCTTTAACTTCTCTGTGGGACTGGGGGCTGGGCCTCCATGCAGACGTGGCAGGTCTTTAACTTCTCTGTGAGACTGGGGGCTGGGCCTCCATGCAGACGTGGCAGAGTCGTCTTTGACAGAACGTGTTCTTCCCGCAGCAGCCACGTCCTGCCTTTGGGGAAGGTGGCCTCGTGCACCTGGAGTTTGCCCGAGGAGTTTAGATGAGCCGGGGGCGGAGCGTCTTAGCAAGGCCGCCTGTGAGGCCAGGAGGACTGCCTCCGACAGACCAGAGGGGACGAGGCAGCTACCAGAGAGCTTAGCCTTGAAGGCCAGAAGGAACCTGTGAGCCGGGGACCGGGGCGTTAAGTCGCCTTGGACGTTGCAGCGAGGAACGTGAGGTTCAGGTGCCACGCGTCCTCGCCTCCAGGGGAAGCTTGGTCAAGCTCCAGCCTTTTCTGTTATTGGAGCTGACATCTAACGTGGCACAAACAAATGTGCGCCGAAGCCTCGGCGGCCCGGTCCTGCCCTTGCCGGGCCCTCGCTGGGCGAAGCTGCTGCCTTCTGGGCCGCTGATTTATTTTTGCAGAAAATGAAATAATGCGCTGACAGTTAATGAGATAGAAATGGAACACGCCTGGCATTTAGTCCAGGAGCTCTGAGGTCTGTCCGGAGTTGTTTTACCGTGGACAGTGGCTTGGACGGGGAGGAGGTGGCCGTGTGAAGCTCAGCTCAGTGGCGTGGGGTCCCCACACAGAGGGATGGCAGCTGCTGCAGTTCAGAGGGGAACCGAGTGCCTGGGCCCGGACTGGACCTGCAGCTGTCGGCCTGAGACTCCAGCCCTGCTTGTCCCAGGATTTCCAGAGTTACTGTTAGATTTTATTTTACTGCCGGCGCCGCGGCTCACTAGGCTAATCCTCCGCCTAGCGGCGCCGGCACACCGGGTTCTAGTCCCGGTCGGGGCGCCGGATTCTGTCCCGGTTGCCCCTCTTCCAGGCCAGCCCTCTGCTGTGGCCCGGGAGTGCAGTGGAGGATGGCCCAGGTGCTTGGGCCCTGCACCCCATGGGAGACCAGGAAAAGCACCTGGCTCCTGGCTCCTGCCATCGGATCAGCGCGGTGCGCCGGCCGCAGCGCGCCGGCCGCGGCGGCCATTGGAGGGTGAACCAACGGCAAAAGGAAGACCTTTCTCTCTGTCTCTCTCTCTCACTGTCCACTCTGCCTGTCAAAAAAAAAAAAAAGATTTTATTTTACTTTATTTTATTTTATTTTAAGTGGGATTGCCTTACATTCTTTTTGTTTGTTTGTTTTTTGACAGGCAGAGTGGACAGTGAGAGAGAGAGAGAAAGGTCTTCCTTTGCCGTTGGTTCACCCTCCAATGGCTGCTGCGGCCGGCGCACCGCGCTGATCCGATGGCAGGAGCCAGGTGCTTCTCCTGGTCTCCCATGGGGTGCAGGGCCCAAGCACTTGGGCCATCCTCCACTGCACTCCCTGGCCACAGCAGAGAGCTGGCCTGGAAGAGGGGCAACCGGGACAGAATCCGGCACCCCGACTGGGACTAGAACCTGGTGTGCCGGCGCCGCAGGCAGAGGATTAGCCTAGTGAGCCGTGGCGCCGGCCTTACTGTTAGATTTTAAATGTGCACCTTTTGGAAATGTTACGTGTGGAAGTAATATTTCTTTGTATCTCAAAGCTTCAAGCTGTCACTGCTCTCAGCCCCTTGGAGTACTCATAGGTGTGCGCGTGTGTGTGCACTTGTGTGTGTGTGCACACGTGTGCACATTCCTAGATTCCAGACTCTAAGGCCAGAGGCCCCCGGTCTGAATTCCAGCTGAGACGTTCGCCAGCTGTGCGACCTCGGGCAGGTTACCTGAGGCCTGGGCCTCTCCTCCTCCACCTGTCGTGTGCAGCAAAGGTGCCCCCCCAGCTCTGCACGAGGGCGGCGAGTGTTACGTCTGCAGAGCTGGGAGCAGTGCTTGACGGGGAGCGAGCAGAACCCCGTGTTCCACGTGGTCCAGGTCTGATTTGCATCTCATGTGTAGAATGTGAGCGTGTTTGGTGGTTGTGTGGGGGCTTAGACGTGAGGCACCGCATCTCAGGCCACTTCGCATTATCGATCGTCCTCTCCTGCGTACGTCCCGGAGAATGTTCCGTGTCGGCACCGACACCTGCCGTGCCCCGCCGGCCTTCCCTGCTACAGAGTGTCCCAGAGGGTGCACGCGCTGCACGCCTCTTGGCCATTCTCTGGGCAGGGTGGCCCTGTCTTCCTGGCCAGGCTGGGGTTTCTCAGAGCAAGGAGGTCCATGTCATCCTTCTTCGGGACAGCAGGTGCACACGAGGGCCGTCCTGAGGAACCCCTGGAGCTGCCCCTGTCTTGTCCTTGGTCCAGCGCCGCAGTGCGCAGACTCCAGTGCACAACTGTGCTCCTGGGTTTTGTCGCCACTGAATCCCGAGGACTAAACACACTGTAGAGCATGCATTTAATTATTTCAACGTTTGTTTATTTGTTATTTATTTATTTGAAAGATAGGGTGTCAGGGAGGGATCGTGAGAGAGACACAGAGATCTGTCTGAAGCCCCCCCCCCAAGGCCCAGTAGCCAGGACTGGGCCAAGATGAGGCCAGGAACCAGAAACCCCATCCGTGTGGTGGCAAAGACCCAAGCCCATGAGCCATCATCTGCTGCCTCCCGTGGTGCACATCGGCAGGAAGCTGGACCACAGGTGGAGCCCGCACGTGCGCCAGGGCACTCGGACAGCATGTGGGCGTCCTGACCTGCCACTCCACACTGCTCACCACAGCATTTCCACTAATGATCCGTGCTCCACGGCTCTCCAAGCAGTGGAGCCCTGCCCAGCCCCAGCCAGTGCTGTGTGCAGGGTGAGTGTGAGCCCTGCCCAGCCCCACCCAGTGCTGTGTGGAGGGTGAGTGTGCACCCCTGCCCAGCCCACCCAGTGCTGTGTGGAGGGTGAGTGTGCACCCCTGCCCAGCCCCACCCAGTGCTGTGTGCAGGGTGAGTGGAGCCCTGCCCAGCCCCAGCCAGTGCTGTGTGCAGGGTGAGTGTGGAGCCCTGCCCAGCCCCACCAGTGCTGTGTGGAGGGTGAGTGTGCACCCCTGCCCAGCCCCACCAGTGCTGTGTGGAGGGTGAGTGTGAGCCCTGCCCAGCCCCACCCAGTGCTCTGTGGAGGGTGAGTGGAGCCCTGCCCAGCCCCACCAGTGCTGTGTGGAGGGTGAGTGTGGAGCCCTCCCAGCCCCAGCCAGTGCTGTGTGGAGGGTGAGTGTGAGCCCTGCCCAGCCCCAGCCAGAGCTCTGTGGAGGGTGAGTGGAGCCCTCCCAGCCCCACCCAGTTCTCTGTGGAGGGTGAGTGTGGAGCCCTCCCAGCCCCACCCAGTGCTGTGTGGAGGGTGGGCATCCTCTCGTCTTGCTCCAGCTCAGCCCTTCGTTTCGGGTGTTGCTTGTTTGAAGGGTGGAGAACACTCTCGCGATGCTTCGGGTGTGGTTTCCATGGTGCTGCCCAGGTGAAATCCTTTTCTCCCTCCTCCTCCTCTCCCTGCTCCTCCCTGTCCCTCCTCCTCTCCCTGCTTCTCCCTGTCCCTCCCCCTCTCCCTGCTCCTCCCTGTCCCTCCTCCTCTCCCTGCTCCTCCCTGTCCCTCCCCCTCTCCCTGCTCCTCCCTGTCCCTCCTCCTCTCCCTGCTCCTCCCCCATCCCTCCTCCTCTCCCTGCTCCTCCCCATCCCTCCTCCTCTCCCTGCTCCTCCCCATCCCTCCTCCTCTCCCTGCTCCTCCCCCATCCCTCCTCCTCTCCCTGCTCCTCCCCCATCCCTCCTCCTCTCCCTGCTCCTCCCCCGGTCCCTCCTCCTCTCCCTGCTCCTCCCCCGGTCCCTCCCCCTCTCCCTGCTCCGCCCCGTCCCTCCCCCTCTCCCTGCTCCTCCCTGGTCCCTCCTCCTCTCCCTGATTCTCCCTGGTCCCTCCTCCTCTCCCTGCTCCGCCCCGGTCCCTCCTCCTCTCCCTGCTCCACCCTGGTCCCTCCTCCTCTTCTTCCTTTGCCTCCTCATCCTCTCCTCCTCCTCTCTCTCTTTCCTGTTCTCACCGTTTTCCTTTTTTAAGTAGATGTGAATTTTAATACGAGTTCTTAGCCCCTGAGGAAGTTGAGTGGTAAACGTCGGCGCCTGATGTAGGCGTGGAGGGTGCTGGAACGTTCTCCCGCCGTCCGCGCCCACGTTTCTCTCTGTGGGTGGTGGGTATCACAGTGCGTTCCTGCCTGTCGCACCTGCGCTGTCCACAGTGTCATCAGGGCGGCCCATCTCTTAAGGAGTCCGAACACTGAGCGAAGAGGAAATCTCTCGTCTTCACGTGGCGTCGAGTTCTCCTGCGTTGTGTGCGGTGTCACGGTGAACCGCGCGTTGCTGGTAGAAGCAAAGCCAAGCACACTGTAGGTGCCGTGGGGTGCTGTGCACTTCGTGCATCCTCTAGGCCAGCAGAGCGCACAGGGCTCCTCATACGCTGGCCGCTGGACATTGCAGGGCTCAGGAGACCTCTCACTAGGATCGTTGGTTTGATTAGTGATGTCTGCTCTGGGCAAGAGCGGAAGAGCAGTAAGGAGTGCTTTGCTGGTAGGTGGCTTTATCATCTGATGAAACAGGAAGTGTGCAGGTGCAGCGCCCTCGGAGTGGTCACCAGTACCTTGCAGACTTGACAGATTTAATTTTCCCTCTTCCATCCTGAGTGTGGCAGCCCTTGGCCTCCCACCCATCCCAAGGTCCCCAGGTGGCCGCTGCATCTCCTTGCGTCAAATCTTCGTAAGAACCATGCCTGGACTACAGCATATTTCATGGCTCTTAAGGTCAAGGAAAATACTTCCCAGAAGTCCTAAGGCCCTGTAGGCTGTGCCTCCTTTGTCATTTAACTACCTTGCTAAAGGTGGCACCTGAACGGATTACTGCACCTGAACGAATGGCTCCCTCAGAGTCTACAGCACCGACTGGGTGCTCAGCAGTGGAGACGGATGGAGCCTTGGTTAGGGTACGCAGCTATCAGGGTCTGCCCCACAAGACAGGGCCTTGGTCACAGAAACCCTGTAGGCCACCCTGTGTACGAGACGTTGCACGTGAGGCCTCAAGACTAGAACCAGCTCCCAGGCGTGTTTCTTCCTTCCACCATACTTTTTTTAAGGATTTATTTTATTTATTTGAAAATCAGAGTTACACAGAGAGAGGAGAAGCAGAGCGAGAGAGAGAGAGAATTCTTCCATCCCTTGGTTCACTCCCTAGATGGCCACAACAGCTGGAGCTGCGCCTATCCGAAGCCAGGAGCCAGGAGCTTCTTCCAGGTCTCCCATGCAGGTGCAGGGGCCCAAGCACTTGGGCCATCTTCTACTGCTTTCCCAGGCCACAGCAGAGAGCTGGATTGGAAGAGGAGCAGCCGGGACTAGAACCAGAGCCCATATGGGATGCCGGTGCTTCAGGCCAGGGCTTTAACCCGCTGTGCCACGGCGCCAGCCCCCCACCATACTTTTAAAGCATGTAAGGTTCTTGCAGGACATCAAACCTTCCATATAAATAACCACCTTTTTTTTTTTTTTTTTTTTTTTGGTGCCGAAACTTAATGGTTTATCTTCCAAAATCGAGTGCTTAACTGCTGTGTTACAGGGCCAGTCGGGGAAAATCCTCATAGAAATTATTCATGCAGGACTTAGTCTCAGTCCTCCCCTGTAGCTGAATGTGTCAGGCCCTCGCGCCTCCCTGGCCAGAGCTGAGCAGAGCTGCACATGGCCTGCAGCAGACGGGACACACTGGTCTGACACATGGCCGGACCGCGGGGGAGGAGCCCTGCGCGCCACGCCGGCTCAGCAACCCCGGACTTCGTGATCCCGTGGTGGCTCCCAGCAGCCCCTGGTAACATCTTGTCACAACAATTAGCAATGCACACGGCAAGTCAGAGGCGGCCGCACCACAGTCGAGCTTTGCCCTCGGAGGCCCGCGGGGACTCGACGAGCCACACAGTTCTACTCTAGTAAGCACAGTTGGCGCCTAGACCTGCTTGTGGCAAGGCCAGATGGGGCCGCAGCCTCCTCAGTGGAGCCTGTCCGGATTCCAGCCCCCTCCCAGGTAGCACCGAACTCTCCCTGGCTTATAGCCCCTCTCGTCTGCACGCCTCCGTCGGCCTCTCCTAGTGGTGCTGTGTGGTTCTGTTGTATTCATTTCACTTCCCGCTCGCTCCCAGGTTGGGAGGGTGGGGGCGATCACGCGCGATGTGTAGCCCAGCTTCTCGAGTGTTGCCCACACTTGGAGTTGGCTTCTGATTTCTTCAGCAAGCAGAGAAGTCAGCGCCAACTCCTAAAGTTTTAGTCTTTGGTTTAGAGACAGACACAGAGAGAGACCTGCCGTCCTCTGGTTCACTCCCAAAATGTCCACAATAGCCAGGGCTGGGCCAGGCTGAAGCCAGGAGCCAGGAGTTCAGTTCAAGTCGCCCCCGTGGGTGGCAGGACCCAAGCAGTGGGGCCAGCATCTGGTTTCTCAGGGTGCACTTGAGCAGGAAACTGGACTCAAGCCAGGCGCTTCGGTACGGGAGTGGGTACCCAGGTGATGTCCTGGCCGCTGTGCCAGCCGCCCAGCCAGGCTGACCCTTTGGGCATGTGCCTGTGTGTAAGGAATGTTGAGTGAGGTCGGATGTGTTTCCTGTCCACCCAAACGGTTGCTGAGCGGTGACCCTGGCAAGCTGGCTGGCATCTCTGGGAAAATCCTGCCACCATCACCGTCAAGGGAGGGGTGCATGGTCGCTCATGGGGACACTCTTGGGGCCAGGAACTAGAACCTTTAGGCGAGGCTACGTCTGTCTACTGCTGAGCCTCTGTCCGGTCCTGTGTACTCTGCAGAACACTGAAGAACGTAAGGATGTATTCGTTTGGGTACAGTAGTCCATGCTACAGTAACAGATACAAAACCCTTGCTTTAGCAGAGCAGGTAAAGGGATTCAGAGCAAGCAGAGTGTCCCAGCAGACCAACTCGCGGGAGCAGACACAGCAGAATTGAAAGACAAGGTTAGGGCCGGCGCCGCGGCTCAATAGGCTAGTCCTCCACCTTGCGGCGCCGGCACACCGGGTTCTAGTCCCAGTCGGGGTGCCAGATTCTGTCCTGGTTGCCCCTCTTCCAGGCCAGCTCTCTGCTGTGGCCCGGGAGTGCAGTGGAGGATGGCCCAAGTGCTTGGGCCCTGCACCCGCATGGGAGACCAGGAGAAGCACCTGGCTCCTGCCATCGGATCAGCGTGGTGCGCCGGCCACAGCGTGCTAGCCGCGGCGGCCATTGGAGGGTGAACCAACGGCAAAAGGAAGACCTTTCTCTCTGTCTCTCTCTCTCACTGTCCACTCCGCCTGTCAAAAAAAAAAAAAAAAGACAAGGTCTGATGGCCACGTCCACAGCAGGGTCACTCAGTGCTGAAACTGACTCACCTCAAGGGACTGTTAACAGAGGAATGGGAGACCCTGCTCTGCCTGAAAAAGAGAGGCCTTGAAATACCGTGCCTGGTGAGACGGGGCAGCCACCGAAGGCCAGCACTGCACGGCCCCTCAGAGGCACAGACACAGAAAGCAGATGGAGGTAGCCGGGGTGGGGAAGGAGCGACAGGGGAGACAGGGAGGGAGAGTAGAACGGTGTAGCCGGGGCTGGGGAGCGAGGGGTGGGCAGTTAGTGTTTAACGGAGACAGAGTTCAGTTTTGCGAGACTGGAAATTGCTAGAGACGGATGGTGCTGACTGAGACACCTGAGGATGCCAGCCTTCCTGTTCCCAACACACTCTTTCCTTCCAAAGGAATTGAATCACTTTCCAGGCTGAAAAGTCTGGAGACAGAACCAGACGGAGGGCGGAGTTGGACCCAGGCGTTGGAATGGCGCTGTCACAGGTCTGCCTGCGTCCCCATTGCCTAAGACAAAATGCAGCCAAGAGCCCACCATCTCCGAGCTTAAGCTTAAAAGGGGGCTTTCTTTCCTGTTGCTGTGTTGGAAAATTTCTTCCAAGAGCTCCGCTCAACCCACGCAGGGTCAGCTCATTCCTGAACCAGTTCCCACCTCCTTGGGGACGGCTGCATTCCATAGACACAAGTTCAGCTACGCAAATAAATAAAACAAAAGGGCGAGGGAAGATGGGGATTACATGAGGGCACTTCAGAGACGACAGAGAGAGGGGTTCACAGTTCATTGTGGTGAAAAGCTGTTGACGTCCACGCAGTTCATTCTCAGTCTGCATTTTCTATGGACCTGTTAGAGACCCCTCGCGTGGTCGACGGCCGCTGAACCCTCGAGCTGTCCTGGGAAGCATCGGGAGAGGTGTGGACTGCAGTTCTGGTCACTCTGCCTTGGTGGCACTGGAGGTGCAGGTGTGGTGTTGGCGCTGCCAGCTCAGGTGGGAGCCGGGGCAGTCGGCCCTCGCCCACTCGTGGCTTCCTGCAGGGAGCCCGCCCCCTGCTGGCTTTAGCCCTGCGTTGCTCTCATGCTGGCTGTCCTTTATGGCCGTGGGTCGTACTTCTTACATTCCTTGTTCACTTTTCTTTTAACCAAGAATATAATTCTAACCCTAGAAAGCAAACTCCGGGGTGCAGTTCATCAAAAAAGGAAGCCACAAGCAGTAATTCGTGAATTGGAGAGAACCAGTGTACTTGTCAAAACTCCACGGTCAGAAACCCACGGTGAGGCCTGGGCTGCAGTGTCCTTCAAAACCAGGCCCTGGCGCGGGTGGGTTCAGTGCTGTCAGCGTGCTGTTCTACAGGAGGGTCACGCCGCTGCCCGCCCAGGAGGGCTGGGTGCCGGGGCCCCGAGCCCTGTGGGGAGGGGGCCGCCCTCCCTCGGCAGTTCTCACGGCGGCAGTTGCCCACGCCTGCTCAGGGAGGGGCCCTCAGGAAGACCGCTGCCCCGCAGCTGTCCGTTCCTCACTGCCAGCAGGAGCAGGTGCAGGTGCCCTTCCCGGGGTATCAGAGGGTGGGTTGTGAGTGGCCACCTCCAGTCTCTCTGGCCAGTGCTGCCTGCCCAGTCCCCACCCTGGCTGCTGTGGTCTCAGGGACCGCGAGATGTGAAGGGAAGTCTTCAGGGGAGGGGGGGTTAAGGAACCATGTGCTCCGAGAAGTCCTTTCCTGTGATCCATCTCCCCCCCCATATTCTCTCTCTCTCCTTCTCTCCCCCCATATTCTCTCTCTCTCATATATATACCTTCTCTCCCCCCATATTCATTCTCTCTCACATACATCTTCTCTCCCCCCATATTCTCTCTCATATATATATATACCTTCTCTCCCCCATATTCTCTCTCACTCACATATACCTTCTCTCCCCCCATATTCTCTCTCATATATATATATACCTTCTCTCCCTCCATATTCTCTCTCACTCTCATATATATATACCTTCTCTCCCCCCATATTCTCTCTCATATATATATATATATATACCTTCTCTCCCCCCATATTCTCTCTCATATATATACCTTCTCTCCCCCCATATTCTCTCTCATATATATATATATACCTTCTCTCCCCCATATTCTCTCTCTCTCACATATATCTTCTCTCCCCCCATATTCTCTCTCATATATATACCTTCTCTCCCCCCATATTCTCTCTCATATATATATATATATATATATCTTCTATCCCCCATATTCTCTCTCATATATATATATACATATATATATATACATATCTTCTATCCCCCATATTCTCTCTCTCTCTCTCATATATATACCTTTTCTCTCTCTCATTTATTTTTATTGTGCTATGGGCGTTGTGGTGGAAGCATGAGATGGTGCGAGCTATGTAAACTCTCCCGAGACCTTGAGAAAAAAATGCCAGAGCCCCGTGAGGACGCCCACCAGCACCGCCCGCCTCGTCACGCGGTGGTGGTGGACGTAGATGAGCGTCTGTCTCGAGCTGGCTTCCTGAGCCCGGAGCGCCGCGTGGCAGCAGTGTCCATGCTCAGTCGAGCCCTGGGGTGGCTGCAGGCTCCGGTCCAGTGGCCTCCCCAGGCCATCTGATGCCATTCCCTGGCCGGGGGTGGGTTTGGATTTTAGCCCAGGACAGGGCGGGTGGGGACGGGGACACTGAAACCGCAGCGTCCTTGACCTCCGAGTGGGGGAGGGGGAGACACTGCCGAGACATGCTCGGCCGTCTGGCAGTGCTGATGGCGGTGTGGACACGAGGAGGGAGAGTGAGGATGAGGGGCTGGCTGTCGGGGCGAAGGTCGCAGAATGAAATCAGAGAGGCAGGGGGAGGGAGGCCCAGCACGGGCACGCAGGGCCCTGAGGGAGTGCGGAACGCACCTAGCAGGTGGCGAGGGCCAACCTCCTCTGGCCTCCCTTCCGTGGACGGAGCCCTGGGAGGCTGTGCAGGAATGGGACAGTGACGGTGGCTGCACCCCCGCGTGCGGAGAACACGAGACCGCTGGCAGCGAGGGCTCAGAACATGGCTGGCGCGTGGTGCCTCCCAACCTGGGAGCCCAGGGGGGCTGTCCGGTTCTTAGCTGCCCATTACCAGGTGCTGCCCCTTCCTCGCCGAGGGCGTGCTGCTGAGAGGCGCAGGGCCCTGGGGGCGGGGGAGGGCGCGAGTTAGTAGGTCGCCTCGTCAAATATTGATGGCCCAGCTGCCCGGAAGCCCTCTTCCGTGGGCCAGGCCGTGCGGGCACTCGGGGAGCCGCAGATGCCCGGCGGTGCTTACGGAGCCGCCACACGCTGACGGACGGGCTCTCTGCCCTTTTCGGTTTTATTATTTATACCTTCTTTTGCACCAGTGACTCGACCAACGAGTGGTCCGGCTGCCCATCAAGTTAGCCAGGGAGTGTGTGTGTGCATGTGTGCCTGTGGGGGGGCCTGTTTGTTCGCGTGTGTGCATGTGTGTGCGTATTTGCGTGTGTGTGCATATGTTCATGTGTGGTGTTTGCATGCATGTGTGCATATATGTGCATATTTGTGTGTGTGCATGTTTGCATGTATGTGCATCTCTGTGTATATATGTTCATGTGTGCATACATGTGTGTGCATACATTCGTGTGTGCGTATTTGTGTGTGTATGTGTTCATGTGTGTGTTTACATGCATGTGTGTATGATTGCATCTGTGTATGTTTGCATGTGTGTATGTGTTCATGTGTGCGTGTTTGCATGCATGTGTGCATATATGTGCATATTTGCATGCATGTGTGTGTGCACGCACACACACGGTGGGTGCACACACCCTCCCACGGCGGGGCAGTTACGGCATGTGTCAGAGACGTGCATCCTTGCTCATGGATCGCGATCCCTTTACTGCTCGACAGTGTAGACGAGTTGTTCTTACACTGGGGCCGGATGGCAAAGGCCTGCTGCCAACTGCCACACACTGTGTGAGGGTGAGCTGATGTCTCGGCCATGCCACGTTACTTTTTCTCCTGTTTACAAAGGAGGGTAATGATGGGATGTGCTCAGTGCGGTTAGCAGGGAGCCTGGCTGATACTGGACACGTTAATGATAAACGCGCCTGCTGTCTCACCGTGCTCCATCCGGACACCGGCACCGGCTCACGCGGCGCTGAGTGCTGGTGCCTGCCCAGCCTCCACACTGGCCTGGCAGATCAGAGCCTCGCCAAGGCCAGGCTGTGTCTCCTGCTGGCCTGCGCTCAGCCTGTGCCAGACACCAGGGGGCGTCTCCCTTTGGAGAGCGTCCTCACTGTCGGTGCCTGATACGGAATGCTTCTGACCGCAGCAGGGACTGTCCTCCTTCCAGTGGGTCAGAGCGCCGTGCCAGGGCACGCGCTGGTGCAGATAAAGAGTCGGAGCCTTAGGCGCCGGTGCCCGGGAGTGTTGGGGGAGGCACGTCAAAGTGGTGCCTTCTCCCTTGCCAAACCCTGAGCGGGCCCTGTGTGCTCAGCCTTAGAATTAGGGTAGGGTTTCCCAGCCCCGGTACTGACAACACCAGGGGCCAGATGGTTGCCAGTGCCCCAGCCTCTTCCCACTAAGTGCCAGAACCACCCCTGTCCGGGGCAGCCAGAACTGTCCCCCAACGTTGCCAGATGCCCGCTGGCTGAGAACCACTGCCCAGAGTGCAGGTGGATGGGGCGGGGACCCCTCGGCTACAAGCCACCGACGACCTTGGCATTCAGATCTGGATGGGCGGATGTGTGGGCTCAGGAGAAGTTGCTTGAAGCTACTGGCACTCCGCGGGATTTCAGTTCCAGGGGCAAAAGTTCACTTTGCTTTTTGATTGTTTCCGGAGCGATGCCTCCACTCAAAGCCACTCCAGACTGACGGCCAAGCAGCGCGCCTCGCAGGCACACGCTGCCTCCCATGCACTCATCTCATGAATAGTTTAGCACAGGACACAGCGGCCAACAGCACGCACCTCTGCATGCGTCCTGACCTAGCCGTTCAGCCTGCACCTGACCGCACTCCCAGAGCTGATGGAGACAGGGGTGCAGCCCACACCTGACTGCACTCCCAGAGCTGACGGGGAGACAGGGGTGCAGCCCACACCTGACTGCACTCCCAGAGCTGACGGGGAGACAGGGGTGCAGCCCACACCTGACTGCACTCCCAGAGCTGACGGGGAGACAGGGGTGCAGCCCACACCTGACCGCGCTCCCAGAGCTGATGGGGAGACAGGGGTGCAGCCCACACCTGACTGCACTCCCAGAGCTGACGGGGAGACAGGGGTGCAGCCCACACCTAGCCGCGCTCCCAGAGCTGATGGGGAGACAGGGGTGCAGCCCGCACCTGACTGCGCTCCCAGAGCTGACAGGGAGACAGGGGTGCAGCCCACACCTGACCATACTCCCAGAGCTGACGGGGAGACAGGGGTGCAGCCCGCACCTGACCACACTCCCAGAGCTGACAGGGAGACAGGGGTGCAGCCCACACCTGACCACACTCCCAGAGCTGACAGGGAGACAGGGGTGCAGCCCGCACCTGACCGCGCTCCCAGAGCTGACAGGGAGACAGGGGTGCAGCCTTTACCTGACCACACTCCCAGAGCTAACAGGGAGACAGGGGTGCAGCCCGCACCTGACCACACTCCCAGAGCTGACGGGGAGACAGGGGTGCAGCCTGCACCTGACCACACTTCCAGAGCTCACAGGGAGACGGGTGCAGCCTGCACCTGACCACACTCCCAGAGCTAACAGGGAGACAGGGGTGCAGCCCGCACCTTACCACACTCCCAGAGCTCACAGGGAGACAGGGGTGCAGCCCTTACCTGGCTGCACTCCCAGAGCTGACAGGGAACATCCAGGATGTGCAGGCAGGAGGGAGGCAGCTCAAAGATCCGACAGCCCAGCACGTGGCTATTCTGCAAGACAAATGTGTGGGTATCTCCGACGAGTGTCAGTTTAATGAGCAGAGGAACCGACGTCAGCATAATCCAGCGAGGCATGTGAGCCTGGAGTGGATTCTGCTGAACCCGCCAGCCCTATAAATGCGTTTCTTCCTGAGATCACAGAGACCTGTTCTGATAGGAAATCTTGTTTGCTGGGCATGAGAGTGCAAACTGGTTGTGCCTTTAAAATCCCCACCCTTGCCCTTCTGATAACTTGGCCGAGCCCCACTGGAGCTGGGGAGAGCTGGGGAGAGGGGTTCCTGACGGCTTCAGTCTCGGGGCACAGGTCTGCTCTGACAGGTAGTTCAGCACGGAGTGATGGGGTGCGGCAGGAGTGGGCAGGAAACAGGGACCCAGCCCCCGGCAGCTCAGTGGTCCCGGCTCAGGAAGACACTGGTGCACGGGCTGAAGAGTCGCGGGGCCCCTTGTAGGGGACGGGGTGGGGGCGGGGGCTGGCACCCAGCTCAGGCTGTGCAGGGAAACACAGGAGCCGGTGTGTCAGCATCCTCACTGCGCTGGGCCCCGCTGCGCCCCTCCCTCCCGTGCTTGGAAGGCCTGTGCGCACAGGGTGGTTTGGGACAGGAGGGTGCGTGTGGGAAGGTGCGTGGCTGGCTGGCTCCGGTGGATTCAGGAGCTCCCTGTGCACCTGCCCGCATTGCATGGAGAGGTACTTTTCCAAAGAGCTTTTCTAAAGCAACAAGCGGGAGCGGGGGCGGGGTAGTTATGGAAAGACAAACTGTAAAGTCAGTGTCGTTCCAGCGTGTGCAAACGAGCCAGCCATCTGAGGGAGGGCCAGGCGACGAAACCTGGGGAGACCAAGTGCACGCTCAGCCCAAGGCTGACCGCTGGTGGGCACCTGGTGGCCTGGCTGCCACAGTGACCCCAGCAGTGGCCACGCCCACTCAGGGGACTTGCAGGGCCAGGGTGACACCGCTGGTCCTGGGTCAGAGCCTGTCTCTCGCAGGCATTCTGCCGCTCTCCGAGAGCCGTCGGGGGGAGGGGGGGGACAGACGCTGACGAGGGACAGACCAGCCTTGCTTGGTGGAAAGACGGTCGGCGGCCGGGCCGGGCCGGGCTGAGCCGGGCCAGGCCGGGCTGGACTGTGGAGCCGGCACTCCGCCTTCCCTTCTGTGTCGTCAGCTGCAGCAAGGTGCACCCCCAGAGCCTCAGCCCCCAGGAGTGGATTCTGTCCCAGGTCTGAGGTCCCCCAGGAGGAGCCGCCAGGCCCGCCTTCCTGGCTGGCAGAGGGCGTCTCTGTGTCCCCACAGCGTCCGTGAGGTTCCCAGAGGCCCCAGCGCCCTCCCGTAGCTCCGTTACTCGGCCCAGGCCCTGTCTCCTGTGAGGTCGCCCTCCGAGGTGCAGGTTGGGGGAGAGAAGCCCGAATAGCAGCTGATGGTTCCCACCCCTGGGGCGGGGGCCGAGGCCACACCTACACCCCCAGCCCACACAGAGCCCGCAGCTCCCAGCGCCCTGGGGGAGCTGAGAGACTGCAGGCACCCCCGACAGATGGCTCGGAGGGTGGAGGTTGGGCTTCCTGGGTGGGAGTTTTGTGCTGAACACTGACCTCCCCGAGGAGCACCCGGTGCCAGCCCGTTCTGGAGAGGGGCGTGTCCTGCACGGGTGCAGCAAATGTGAGCGTGCTGTGCGCCCGGCACGCGGCCCACGCAGGTACCCAGACAGGACGAGAGGCGCCACCGGTCAGCCCACTCCTGAATCCCCGAGTCCGGCACCGTGCTCGGCACCGAGGCAGGAAATGGAGAATGACGGTGCCCGTGGTGCCGACGGTGCTGACTCTGGGAACCCCAGGTCACCTCCCGGCCACCTGCAACACCAGCTGCACACCGACGGCCACTGAGCTGTGCCCCCTCCCCAGGGACGAACAAGAAGCAGCCGAGCCCCTCTCCCAAGGCAGGGCCAGCGCCAGGCTCCTGTGGCCACTCTGTGCTGTGACCTCTGAATCCATTCTGATGCAGGCCCCCTCCCGGCCTGCGAGACTGTCGATCTGACTTCCCCGCACCCAGTGTCTGAACCGTGCTGACCCGTGTGGCCCAGGGGCCGGGGTCCGTTACGTCCCATCGTGCCGCCTGGCCGTGGGCTCTTCCAGAGCTCGGAACTCCTGTCCTTTTGTCCATTCATGGTCCCCTCCTGTCCTACTTTCTGCTGCGCTGGACCTGGGAGTCTCCTCTGTATCGGCCTCTCCTCGGCTTCCCGGGGCGTTTTCTCAACCCGATCCTCGGTCACCCGCCATCTTCCCTTTCAAGCGGTGTGTCTGTGCTTGACCCCCTCGGCGTGAGCTCCGTGAGCACCCTGTGTCTGCTGCCCCTGAGGGTGTGGACAATCGTCCGTCAATCATGCGCGTCCCTGCAGGGGCCGTACCCCCCCTGGCTTGGCCCCGGCCCGCCCCGTTCACCTGCTATGGCGTGCCACCGTCCCTGCCTGCCTCTCATGCAAGGTGGGAGGGGCTGACCAGCGACGAAAAACTGAGCCACGGCCAGGACTTGCCAGCCACAGGCTTGACCGGAAGGGGACCCTTGGGTGGTTGGAGGCACCTCGGTGTCAGCAGCCTCCTGTTTCTGCTCCTAGACTGGTGGAATTCTCTGGAATTCTGGGATCCCAGCCTGGGAGAGAGAAACTGCTCAGTGTGTACCTGTTTCCCCATGGCACCCTGATGCTCCCTCCCCCAGGCCCAGGCCGGAGAGCGCCCTCTAGTGGCCACCTGCCCTCGGCCAAGGGCGCATCCTGCCGTGTGCACCTGCTTTGCACACTCTGGGAGCTGCTGCCGCTGCCCCTCCTCTCCGTGCGCAGGCACACGCCTGCGTTAGCGTCCCTTCTGTTCTCCGTGAGGGGCCTGAGAGAGCACGGGGAGGTGTTCGTGCGCAGCGTGCCGTTGTCTTTGTTGGCTGATTGACAGGAAGACCGAGGCTCACGTGGAGGGGTTGGCGTTTGAGGGGGGGATGGACGCGTCCAGGTGGGCAGGTGCACATGTGGAGAGCCGTGGTCTTCATTCATGTTTGTGGAGGCTGAGCCAGGCCACAGGAAGTGCTCAGGGACCTCCCTGGAGGGAGGTGACAGCAGCCGCGTGTGGAGTGTGGACTCCGAGTCTGCTCCGGTCTTTGTGTGGATTGTACGTGGCTGGACACGTGTGGCCACACAGCAGCTTTACGGTGATGGCTGCCACCACCAGTGCTTGGTCACAGAGGGGTGAAGCCAGGCCCACGGCTGTTCCTCCCCCAAGGTCACCTGGCTACAAAGCGGTGCGGTGGCGACAAACGTGTCCCGGGAATCCTCAGCTCTGGGCGCTGTTGCCGGTCTGGGTGGGACGTTTGTGGGGTTGGTGGCGGGGGTGGAAGCCGTCCTGCGTCCTGCCGCATCCACCCCCCCTCCCCGAGCTGTGACAGCAAACACTTCATACCTCATCAGATGTGCCTGCAAGAAGCCCACTTGAGAGGGGGTGCACAGTTTCTCGGGGTGGGGGCTCACTTTCCTGGGCCTTGCCTCGCCCCTCCGTGACTAAGGATTGATGGTGGCAGCCATCCCTATAGAGCTGTCATGTGACCACACGTGCCCAGCCATGTACGATTCTCGCAGAAGACGGAGCAGTCAGACTCGGAATCCACACTCGACAGGCGCTGACTGCTGTCGCCTCCCTCCAGGGAGGTCCCGCCTGTGCTCCCCCTGCACCTTGCCGTCCAGGGAGTGTCCAGGACCTGTTGCCCTTGGACCTGGGCTGCGAGGTCACGAGCGCTCGTCTGGGGCAGATTCCCTCCCACTGCTGCCTTGACACCTCGGTTCGCCCGTGAACCTGCGTCAGCTGCGGTGAGAGGCGTGGGAAGGCGAAACGATCTGGTGCTACTCCGCGGAGCGGGCGCCTCTCCGGGCGGGCCGGGTCTCTCACCTGTGGCTCTCCTGCCCCTCTGCTTCCCCACAGAGCCAAGGTGAAGAAGGGGGTGCGGATCCTGAGCGCCCAGCCCAGCGAGCCCCGGCACTGGGCCGTGAAGCAGGAGGTGGGCAACGGCGGGAAGCATGCCACCGCCACCGTGTCCTGCCAGCGCCTGGCACAGGCAGCGCGCAACAGGTAAGCCGCCTCCCTCCCCGTCCGGCGGGCCAGCCCGCATCCACGGCTGCTCCCTGGAGCTGTGAACCCCCATCCCAGAGGCCTGGAGGCGCCGGCACTGGGCTCCGGAGTGGGGTCCTCTGTGTGTCCCGCCCCGGGCGCCCCCTCGGGGCTCTACCCTCCTTAGCTGAGCTGAGGCTACCTGCCCACACGGGGCTGTTTTCTGCGTGTGTTGGAGTGAGCCCTCGGCCGGTCACACCCAGGAAGCTGCCAGGTGAGTTCT
This sequence comes from Oryctolagus cuniculus, assembly GCF_051225735.1. Lineage (NCBI taxonomy): Eukaryota > Metazoa > Chordata > Mammalia > Lagomorpha > Leporidae > Oryctolagus > Oryctolagus cuniculus. The sequence continues at coordinate 7,183,597 of NC_142887.1, read as the reverse complement.
CAGACACCTGTGCTGTGATCTAAAACAGCTGTTTTCCCATCGGAAAAGCAGCGCAGACTTGATTTAAGCTATTTGGAAAAACAGTTGCTTGAGAGACAGGACCTGAAATCCTGTACCGATGCCCTGGTGCCCGGGAAGGGCCCTCGGTAGCCTGCCGGGGCTCGGTGCGTCGGCTCCCGTGGTAGAGCTACTCGCGTCACGGTATGCACGCAGATTGGAGGCGCTCTGCTGTCTGCTCGTGTTGGAAACACTTTCTCCGACGTTAAGCGTTCCTGAGAAACGTTTCTAACGCGTCACAGCCTCCTGCCGCGCGGAGTTAGCCTGGTGCAAACAGCCGGCCGCCTCCGCCTTCGGAGCACTGGGCTCTTCCCCAACGCATTCTTAGCCGGCAGGGCCCCTTCCGCATCCACCTCTGTCTGCTTCTCCTTTTCCTTGAGGTGACCTTGGAGTCAAGATGCGTCACCCCTTTCAGGGCCTGGGACACAGTCTCGGTGTTTCCCCGTGGGGGTCGGCGGGCAGGGAACGACCCTTCCGCTGTTGGACGCGTTTTCCTACGTGCGTGTTGCAAGTCGGCCGCAGAGAAAAACCGATTCTTCCTCCGCATTTTAATTCCGTTTGGACATCAGAACCTCGGCCCCTCGGGCCTTCCTTCCTGTGAAACCAGAGAAGCGCCTGCCCTGAGCTGCTGGCCGGCTCGGTACCCCAGGCACGTCCGGGTGGGGTCGGGGTCAGGGCTCGGGGCGGCGTCTTTGAATGTGTGAAAGAAAGGCCAGGAAGAAGCGTGCGCGGGGTCCCTGGTGCACGTGGGAGGCCAGGGGCCACGTTCAGTGTCCTCAATCGAATGCACATCATGTCTGATGGACCCACAGGATGAGCGTTGGTTATGCAGATGGGGTGAACGGCTGACGCACAGTGGGTTAGTTTGTGTGAATGGCCCTCGGTCAGACGCACGGCGAGACTCCTGTGGGGCGGGTCTCTGAGCCTCTCTGCCAGAAGCCTGTTTCCAAGGCTCCGGGAACCACCCGCGGAACCCAGTCGGGTCTGCCGAGGCGGGAGCTGAGACATGCGTGGCCCCGGGCCAGCTGCTCTGATCCTCTCTGGACAGGGTGCCCAGGGTCAATTTCCAGACTTGTCTATGCCCTGGGTTAGACCCGCGCTGACCAATGCTGGGGGCTGGGCCTGCGCTCAGCTTTCCTGCCCGATGTCCTGGAAGATGTTTGCCTGTAAGAGAGCTGGTGCACTGGTGTCCTTGGAGTGCACAAACCGGCTCCTACCGGCCTGAACTGGCCTGGGGAGCTGGTGCCTCACAGTGCCTGGAATTGCGCCATGATAGCAGACCCTCGTCCCGCCCACCAGCACGCACCTGACAGGCGTGCCCTCACTCGGCCCGCCCACCAGCACGCACCTGACAGGCGTGCCCTCACTCGGCCCACCCACCAGCACGCACCTGACAGGCGTGCCCTCACTCGGCCCGCCCACCAGCACGCACCTGACAGGCGTGCCCTCACTCGGCCCGCCCACCAGCACACACCTGACAGGCGTGCCCTCACTCGACCCGCCCACCAGCACACGCCTGACAGGCGTGCCCTCACTCGACCCGCCCACCAGCACACGCCTGACAGGCGTGCCCTCACTCGGCTGCCTTCTCACTTGGAGCCTTGGGGAGCACGGTGAAGCCAGGTGGAAGTCCGTCCCTTGAATCAGATGCAGACCCCACTTCCCGGGCCCTGAACACTGGGGGCCCCCGAGGCAGTCTGACAGCGACTCAGGTAAGGACCCAGACGACAGGGTCAGCAGGACGGCCCCCCCACCTCCACCTGGACAGCAGAGGCCAAGTGGCCTTGCCACCTGCTGGTGTGCAACAGAGGCGCCTGGGGATCCCGTCCATCCTCACAGGGCTCGGCTCGGGGCCTGTCGTGAGGCAGGACCCACGGCGTCACCAGAAGGCTTGGCTGGGGGATTCTGTTCCCAGGGGCCTGTGGGCTGGGCCCCCGGTTCCTCGCCAAGCGCCTGAGAAGAGCCGGGGAGGTAGAGGCCCAGGTTCCTCATCTTGCAGCGGCATCGCGTACTTGCCGTGTTCCGTGCCTTGGCAGCCAGTCTAAGCAGGGGCCACCCACAAGGGGCTGGCCCGACCCCGGGCTGTGTGCCCAGGAGGTGGGGCCTCCCTAGCCCCCTGCCAGCTGCTCCACACTGGACACGTCTTCGTGGGTGTTCCCTCTGGTCACCCCTGAAGGACAGGAACAGAAAGGACGCATGGGGGAACAGAAAGGGGGGCTGCTGCAGGCAGGGAAGGGGGTGTGAAAGGATCCCCGGGGAGGGGCACCCAGGCTGGGGTTTCGCTGTGGTCCCCTGTCCCACGTGGCTGACAGGGAACCTGCGTCCCCCGCGTCCCAGCACTCGTCCTTGGGGAAGCGGCTCGTTTACCCCGAAGATGAACATGTGCAGAGGCGCTTCCTGGGAGGGATGCGGGGTCACTCGGCAAAATGGGCAAGACAGGAAATCCCAGCAACGGCTGGCACCTCCCCCAGTGTCACTCGTGCTCTCCTGGGCCGCTGCTGTCCTGAGATGGGTTTCTATTTACCAGTTAACTTAGAGACAGACAGGGAGTGCGTGGGTGGATGTGCGCGCGTGAGAGAGAGAGGCATTCCATCTGCTGGTTTGCTCGCTAAATTCCTGGAACGGCCAAGGCTGGGCCAGGCCAAGGCCAGGAGCCTGGAATTCAGCCCAGCCTCCCGTTGGCCCCCCACTGCCCCCCAGGGTGTGCACAGAGGGAAGCTGGAATCAGCAGCAGAGCTGGGGCGGAAGCCCAGGCACGCCTGCGTGGGATGCGGGCTCAGCTGTGCCCAGTCCACTTCAGATTGCAGCGCTAAGTCACCTTTGTTCTCGGTAGTGATAGCTTCAGCATTACACACACAAGGCACCTTTGAGGTGTTCCAGTGTACGCGACAAGGAGTACGGAAGTGCGAGTGTCGTTCTAAGTGGCTGTCCAGACGCCCGGTTCCACCAGGAGGGCTTGGGGAAGCCGGGCGTGCAGCACACGGTGGAGAAGGGCGGGGCTCTGATGCTGCGGGAAGCCTCTGCCCTGTCACGCGCCCTGCACCCCTGCACTTGCCCCCGGCCACGTGCTCCTCCTGTGACTTCCCTCAGAGCCGCCATCTCAGTCCCGGAAGGCGGAAGCCAGCGTGGGCTTCGCGGAATTCATTCCTGGTGGAGCTCGCCCCAGGGCAGACTCCATCCTCTGGCTGTCCGGAGGCTGCCCCTGCCCTGGCTGGGAGCCAGCCCAGGCAGTGAGCTCTGTGCTGTGCTGCACCCCCATCTCTGCCTCCATGGCCACGTCCCCTCCGATTCCTCTGCCTCTCGCGTGCTCTGATACGGGGCCCACCTACACAATTCACGACCGGCTGCCACCCCAAAACCCTACAGGAAGCACACAAGCCAAGTCCCCGAGCCTCGTGAGGCACCGTTCTCAAGTTCTGGATCCGGGAGTGGACGGGCTCGTCTGCCGTGATCCTCTGGTATCATGGTACCTGTGAAGTCCACTCAGTCCTGAGTCCTTGGAGCTGGGCTGGCTGCCCTGGGGCGCTGGGCTCGGCCCAGGGGCTGCGGCATGTGGTGTTCCCACCCCAGGAGGAGTCCTGGTGGAGGCCCGGTCTGTACAGTGTCGCTGTGAGCCATGCGGCCCCTGCACAGCCCCCGCGGATAATGTGTGGGGGCATTCAAGCCCGCAGGACAGGACGGGCTCCGTCAGTTATCTGGGGACCCCGCTGGCACCGAGCTCCCCTAATTCCATGATTGGGGGCTGCCTGCAGGGGTCTTCCAGCAGAACTGTGGAGCCCTTGCCAGCTGTGACTTCATCCAGAGGGGCCGAGCGCAGTGTCTTCCCAGCCCGGGCTCCTGCAGTGGCCCTCGGGCGCGTTTGCACTCTGGTCAGTCTCCAGGTCCAGTCGTGGGAGCCATGGAAGCCGTGGCTGCCTTGTCAGATCACGCATCCCTGTTTGGCTCATAAAACTGGGTTCCTGGGGTGCTGCTGGTTAGGCCAGGGAGAGGCGGCCGCGCCACAGGCGGCTGCCTGAGAAACAGATCCTGAAAGGTGGTTCTGGGGCTGGCGCCACGGCTCAATAGGCTAATCCTCCGCCTGCGGCGCCAGTACCCCAGGTTCTAGTCCCGGTTGGGGTGCTGGATTCTGTCCTGGTTGCTCCTCTTCCAGTCCAGCTCTCTGCTGTGTCACGGGAGTGCAGTGGAAGATGGCCCAAGTGCTTGGGCCCTGCACCCGCATGGGAGACCAAGAGAAGCACCTGGCTCCTGGCTTCAGATCGGCGCAGCGCCGGCCATAGTGGCCATTTGGGGGTGAACCAATGGAAGGAAGACCTTTCTCTCTGACTCTCTCTCACTGTCTAACTCTGACTGTCAAAAAAAAAAGGTGGTTCTGGAAGGCTGACAGCCCCTCACCGGCCACCTGTAGACCTACTCCAAACCTAAGTCAAGGTCGAGTTTGTCTACAGCCCAGCTTCAGCCCTGGTCTTGCCCCAAACCACCCCTCCTCCCCCACCAACTCCGGCAGCTCGGGCCTCAGGAGAACACTGGAGCTGACCTGGGCGCCCACAGCGGAGCCCAGCGGGCAGCCGGCGGCTGGAGACGCCTGTGGTGCTTTTAGGAGTCGCTCAGTCCCCAGGCTGCTGGCACGGAGGTGGATGAGCAGACCCTCACCCGTCTGGCAGCGTGTGGGCTGTGGAGGTTGCACCCACACAGCCGTCCCCTGCTCGCCTTCCAGCGCCGTGCTCCGATCCCTGCCCTGAGCCTGGCGCCTGTGTTTTCCGTGACCTGTGGGACTGCAGAGCCCCCTCCCCGAGTCGCCGTGTATCGGACCCGTGTCCACGGCTTGGAAGGCGAGCGTGGCATCTGTGACCATCGTGATGCCGCACTCGGAAAGCAGCACCCACGTCCTGGTGTTTCTCCCCGGCTCCCAGGGCTGCAGAAGAGCCTGCCCCGGTGGGGGTGGCTGCAGGCTGCGGGCCGAGCTTGTTCTACCCTCCCTGTGTTTATCTGGGGGCCAGGCTGGGGTGGAGCCAGTGGGCTTGTCCTCCCAGTCACCACCCAGCCCTCCTGCTCACCCCACCCAAGACTGAGCCGTGTCACATCCACGGTGTCCTGTGGTCCAAGGCAGCCAAGCCCACTGCCCGCGGGTGAGGTGTCCACCCCTGCACCTGCAGGGGGCAGTGTCGCACTCAGTGGGGGGGGGGGGGCTGGCGAGGCCCCCGGGCGAGCCCAGGGCTGCTCAGCTCAGAAGCCTCACAGTAGGGGAGCGTGCTCCTGCCTGCCAGGCTTCCGCCCCCACCCCCACCCCAGCCTCCTGCTCTCACAGATATTTTCAAGTGCTCGGTACTTGCCGGTCAATCGCTGACCGTCTATGGCCAGTTGTCTTTTCAAGTTGAAGGGACTTGAAGGCGGCCAGAGCATGAACTGAGCCAGGGAGCGCGAGGAAGGAATGGACCCAGCCGGGCAACAGGGGCGCCCCATGTGCCTGGCTCTCCTCCAGCTGCTGCACACCTGCAGGCTCAGGTCGGCGTGGGGTGGGGGTGGGGGTGCCCAGACAGACCCATCCTGCATGGAAAATCCACGGGACACTCCCACCCACCCTGACTCTGCTCAGAATGTTACATATTTGAGAGACAAAGAGAAGGCCCGGCTGCAGGTTCACTCCCCAGATGCCCACAACAACCAGGGCTGGGCCGGGCGGAAGCCGGGAGCCGGGAACTCCATCCTGGTCTCCCACATTGCGGCGGAGGTTGGGGTGTGAGTGGAGCAGGGACCCAAATACTTGAGCCGTCACTGCTGTCTCCCAGGGTGTGTGTGAGCAGGAAGCTGAGGTCAGAAGCAGAGGCTGGGTGTGAGCCCAGCCTCTCCACTGTTGGATGCAGGGGTTGTAACGTAACTGGTGTCTAAACCTAGGCCAATACCCACGCCCATCTGCCTTTTTTTTTTTTTTTTTTTTTTTTTTGACAGGCAGAGTTAGAGAGACAGAGAGAAAGGTCTTCCTTTTTCCGTTGGTTCACCCCTCAAGTGGCTGCTACGGCCCGTGGTTTGCGGCCGGCACGCTGCGCTGATCTAAAGCCAGGAGCCAGGTGCTTCCTCCTGGTCTCCCATGTGGGTGCAGGGCCCAAGCACTTGGGCCATCCTCCACTGCCTTCCCGGGCCACAGCAGAGAGCTGGCCTGGAAGAGGAGCACCCGGGACAGAATCCAGCGCCCCGACCGGGACTAGAACTCGGAGTGCCGGCGCCGCAGGCGGAGGATTAGCCTACTGAGCTGCGGCGCCGGCGCCCATCTGTCTTTAATTCCCCGCCGAAGGCCGTGTCTGCGGTTCCGCTGGGGCTCCGCTGAGTGTCTGGGGACGCAGTTCAGCCCACAGCAGTGGGATTTGTGCCGAGACGCTGCACCTGTGGTCAGAGCACACCTGGGGCGCCGGGGCGCCTTTTCCCAGCTCCTGCTGCTGGCTGCGGCACCCTGGGCATTGCCGTCCTCCGGGGTGGTCCTGCTAGTGGCTGACGGGGCGTGGGGGTGAAGACTGAGCTCCGAGCCCCCACTGCGGTCACCTCTGAGTGGCCCTGGGCAGGGTGGGGCTGAAGTCACACCAGGGAACGGTTCGCCTCCCTCCTGCTCCCTTGCCAGCTTCCTGACTCATCTGCAAATGAACCCCTCCCTTAGCATCTGCTGGCTTGTATTTAAGATGTGTTTGCAAAGCAGAGTCACAGAGAGAGAGGTCTTCCGTCTGCTGGTTCACTCCCCAAATGGCCCCAACGGTTGGGGCTGAGCCAGGCTGAAGCCGGGGGCCTGGGGCTCCATCTGGACTCCCAACGTGAGTGCAGGGGCCCAAGCACGTGGGGCGTCTTCCGCTGCTTCCCCAGGCCATTAGCAGGGAGCTGGATGGGAAGCGGAATGGCAGGGACTCCAGCCGGCACTCACGTGGGCTGCCGGTGTCACTGGCGGCTTAACCCGTTGCACCCTGCTGCCAGCCCCAACACCTGCCTCTAATGATCTGAGCCTACTGTTTTCAGGAGTAAAAGAGCCTCGGCCCCCTGCCCTCCCGGAATGGCCGTGCAGGTGCACTTGGGGGAGCCTGGCGGGCAGGGCGGGGGCTGGCCCGGCTCCCCCAGGTCCGGCTGCAGCCTGGCAGGCAGGGCGGGGGCTGGCCCGGCTCCCCGAGGGCGGGCTGCAGCCTGGCGGGCAGGGCAGGGGCTGGCCCGGCTCCTCTTGACTCCAGCGCTGCAGGGTTTGCAGTAAGCGCTTCCGCCCCGAGCATTCCCTGAGCCTTGCTTTGAGCGCACTCCTTCAGGGAAGATGCCAAAAACAAGGTGTTTCTTTTACCTGGGGCACTCTCTGATGCCGGCCGGCCGGGGGCTCCGTGAGAGGGCTGCCCTCCGGCTGTGGCTGTGGCTGTGCCTGGCTCCCCAGCCTGGCTCAGCGCACGCCTCCTGTCCAAAACTTGACCAAGCCGGGGGCACCGGTGCTGGGAGGGCGGCAGTGCCCTGACCTGAGGTGACTGACCTGCGCATTTTGAGAGTTTCCTCTTGGACTTTAAAATATCACCATTACGTTCTCTTCCTGCAAGCAAGCACACTCTTACAAGTAGAAACGTACATGACATATTCCACATTCTCCTGGTGCTTGGCTGCGTGCAGAATAATTCGGTGTCCAGTGTGTCTGCCCTTTATAAAGCTCCGTGTACATCATTGCAGTAAATCCTGTAGATGTTCTCGTGGACCGAGGGGTCACCCCGCTGGCCGCGCAAAGACAGAAGGAGGGAGCGTCCAACTCAATACTCACACAAATGATCAAAGTTTTCTTCTAAAAGTAATTTTGCTGCTTAAATAAATGGAGTAAATGGGGAAAACTGTCAGTTGCACAAAAACAAAAAGAATTAAAATGTGAAAATCCCCCATGAGTCTCCCGAGCTGGTGTTAGCAGCAGGAGGGGCTGTGCTGTTCCTGTGCTGACACCAGAGAGACGCGGGTGGGCATTTGGCATAGACACCTGCGTCCCGTGTCAGAGCTGGGTCGACCCTGGCTGTGCTCCTGATCCAGCCCCCTGCTGTGTACACGCCAGGCCATGCCAGTGCACACGCAGCCCCCTGCTCATGTACACCCCAGCCCTACCCATGTACACCCCAGCCCTGCTCACACACACCCCAGCCCTGCTCATCACACCCCAGCCCTGCTCATCACACCCCAGCCCTGCTCATCACACCCCAGCCCTGCTCACACACACCCCAGCCCTGCTCATGTACACCCCGGCCCCCTCCACATACACACCCCAGCCCTGCTCATCACACCCCAGCCCTGCTCACACACACCCCAGCCCTGCCCATGTACACCCCAGCCCTGCTCATGTACACCCCAGCCCCTGCTCATTCACACCCCAGCCCTGCTCACACACACCCCAGCCCTGCTCATGTACACCCCAGCCCTGCTCATCACACCCCAGCCCTGCCCATGTACACCCCAGCCCTGCTCACACACACCCCAGCCCTGCTCACACACACCCCAGCCCTGCTCATCACACCCCAGCCCTGCCCATGTACACCCCAGCCCTGCTCATCACACCCCAGCCCTGCCCATGTACACCCCAGCCCTGCTCATGTACACCCCAGCCCCTGCTCATCACACACCCCAGCCCCTGCTCATCACACACCCCAGCCCTGCTCATCACACCCTAGCCCTGCTCACACACACCCCAGCCCTGCTCATGTACACCCCAGCCCTGCTCATCACACCCCAGCCCTGCTCACACACACCCCAGCCCTGCTCATCACACCCCAGCCCTGCTCATCACACACCCCAGCCCTGCTCATCACACCCCAGCCCTGCTCACACACACCCCAGCCCTGCTCATATACACCCCAGCCCTGCCCATGTACACCCCAGCCCTGCTCATCACACCCCAGCCCTGCCCATGTACACCCCAGCCCTGCTCACACACACCCCAGCCCTGCTCATCACACCCCAGCCCTGCTCATCACACCCCAGCCCTGCCCATGTACACCCCAGCCCTGCCCATGTACACCCCAGCCCCTGCTCATGTACACCCCAGCCCTGCTCACACACACCCCAGCCCTGCTCATCACACCCCAGCCCTGCCCATGTACACCCCAGCCCTGCTCATCACACCCCAGCCCTGCCCATGTACACCCCAGCCCTGCTCATGTACACCCCAGCCCTGCTCATACACACCCCAGCCCTGCTCATGTACACCCCAGCCCTGCTCACACACCCCAGCCCTGCTCACACACACCCCAGCCCTGCTCACAAACACCCCAGCCCTGCTCATCACACCCCAGCCCTGCTCACACACACCCCAGCCCTGCTCATGTACACCCCAGCCCTGCTCATGTACACCCCAGCCCTGCTCACACACACCCCAGCCCTGCTCATCACACCCCAGCCCTGCTCATCACACCCCAGCCCTGCACATCACACCCCAGCCCTGCTCACGTACACCCCAGCCCTGCTCATGTACACCCCAGCCCTGCTCACACACACCCCAGCCCTGCTCACACACACCCCAGCCCTGCTCACACACACCCCAGCCCTGCTCATCACACCCCAGCCCTGCTCATGTACACCCCGAGAGGCAGCTCTGATGGCTCAGCTGCTCTCTGCCAGCCACGTGGGAGACGCGGACAGAGTTCCAGATTCTGGCTTCAACCCGGCCCAGCCTTGGCTGCTGGCATTTGGGGGGTGAACCAGTGAATTTGAGCAGACTCACTGTCTCTGTCTCTCTTCCTCTATCCCCCTTTCCCTCTCTCCCTCCCCTCTCTCCCTCTCTCCTTCTCCCCTCCCCCTTTCAGATAGGTCAGTGAATTGAAATTTAAAAGGCTGAAGAAAGCAAGAGGTGAGAGAGGTTATGGGGTACTAGCTCCAAAGGGAGCAGTTCTTTGGCCCCTTCATCTCCTGACTGAACTTTGCTTCACTATCGTCTGTACTGTCACAGTTGTTCTGAATTTTGGGTGCAAGTGGGGTGCTTGGAAGGTCCTGGGGAGGCCCCAGGTTCACGTTCATGCACTTACAAATTTCAGTTTGTCATCCCTCCCTCTCCTGCACTCAGTAAAGCAGACAGTGGCAGCCGTGCTGGGAGGGGGCTGGGAGCCAGGTGTGGAGTGGGAAGAGACAGGGCCCCCACTCCCTGCTCTGCCCCCCCAGATGCAGATCTGCAGCTGCTGTACCAGGACTGGTTTGCAGCCCTCTGGGAGACTTCCTTCTTATAATTAATTTAAAGCTTGTGAAAAAAAACCTAAACTAGAAATTCCACATGTATGTGTCTCGACTTTAACCATGGGAGACAGGCCGTCTTGTGGCTGACCCCAGCAGGGGCATCCCAGGCAGCCCCCAGAATTGCTGTCACGGGGAGTTACAAGCCTAGGCTGTGGATCTGGGGGCTCTCAGCGGAGGGGGTGCAGATCCAGTAAAACCCAAGCAGAGCCATTTAGACTCTGAGCACAGGGGCCATGGAGGTGGGGAGGGGCAGCTGCACCTGCTGCGTCTCTGGAATCTTCTAAAGCCGCTGCAAGTCGCCATTGTCCTGTGAAACCACCAGATGGACAAACATTCGCTCGCGTTTGTAAAGCCACTATGCAGATCAAACAAAAGGAGCCTCCTTCAGGAAAATCGCTCTCCTGTAAGTAAATCCTGTGCGAAGTGGCCGCTTGGAGTCAAATCCTGCCTGCTTCCTGCAGGAGGCCGATTGTTCAGGTCATCCAGGCGTGGGCTGCAGCCTCGCTGGGCTCGGACCCGATTCTGCACGAAGCCAGCGGTCAGATGCAGCTGCCCTCGTTGTCACTGCTGGATCCCACCTACACCGAGAGAGTCTGCGAGGCGTGTCTGTTTCCAACAGATGTAAACCCGCGTCTGCATGCTGGCTTCTTGTCCCCGTCTGGCTGCAGCTTCAGTGAGGGGCCAGCCTCGGCGGGGACGCCTGCATGTGGCTGGCGACGGCTCCCTGCCGGCCCCTCTGGTGCTGGGCAGCGGACCGGCCGACGTTCCCTGGTGTGTTTAGGGAGGCTTTCTGGGCTCCACGCACTTCCACAGAACACCAAACCTTGCCTGTCCTGCCCGGCAACCCCACCCCAGAGTCAGAGCAGCCGCTGCACCCCACATCCCTTCGTTCAAGAGCGAGTGCCACACCTCTGGGCTGTGCAGCAGGGAGACGTCGGTCAGGCAATCAGAATGAGAAGGGCTTCCCGGAAACCAGAATGGTGGGACGTGGCGAGCAGAGTGCCCGTGAGCCTTCGTCTGTGCAGACTCAGTTGCAAGCCTTAGGGACTCAACGTACTCAGCTGTTCATTTCGGAAGATTGTGGGATGTGGGCATGCTCCTGGCTCCATGCTGCAGCCGCGGTAGAGCTTAGGGGATGCTGTGCCAAGATAACCTCCTTTCCAGGGGGGACGTGCACCGAGCAAGCCCCCACTGCGAGAGATGCTGAGGAAAGCAGAGAGTGACAGAGCTGGGTCCCCTGGTGGCACTCAGTCCCCCACTCCACCCACCCCAAACACAGCAGGCTCTTGGAGGTGCCTGGGGCGGGGCGGGGGGCTTGATGGACGGGTAAGTGGCATGGTTCCCCAGGACACGACCCCTCCTTCGCACTCTGGGCAGGCGCTGGGTCTTTGGCTTCGGAGGTTTGTGGCAAAGGTTAAAGCCCAGGATGGTGGAAGTTATCAGCGTCTCCCCTGGGGAAGCTGGAGTCTCCCAGGAGAACTCTGGAGGCACCTGTGGGTGGGCAGTGGGGACAGGAGAGGAGAAGGCGACTGAAAGAAGAGCTGATGGCATCGGGAGCTGCGATGCACGGCTTGGTGCTGTAGGGAAGGGACGAATGCCCGGCTTTATCTCCCATCAAGGCCACTGCCATGGGAGAGGCTACTGTTCCCGGGGAAAACCGAGAAGGGACAGGGGCACCCCCGTGGCTGCCTTGTCCGTACCGCCGCCCATTCTCCCTTAACCCTACCCAGTGAGTATCAAGGGCATCTACCTTCAAACGAGGGCAAAAGGTGTGACAGGTCGTATTGTCCAAAAGTACCCCCAGTGGACATGCTCTGTCCTCACGCATGCTCTGCTGGAGCCCTCATCCCGCAAGCTGTGACTGGCTGATGGACAGTGCCCAGCAGGGGTGGCACCATGTAACTTGCAAACCTGGCTCTCGAGAGTTGGCCAACATGCGGGCAGGACTGTCGCCGTGAGGCTGCCGTGCTGTGAGGGAGCCCAGCTGCCCCCAGGGAGGGCTGAGAGCCCTGAGCCATGTGCAGAGTGGTGCAGCCCCCAGCAGCTCCACCCCCGGCCATTTCTAGCCGCTGTCTGACCGCAGCTGCGTGAGAGAGCAGAGCCGAAGCCGCCCAGCCAGTCCTTCCGGGATCCTGAGTCTCAGAAGCCACGGGAGAACCGGAACGCAGTGATGGGCTTTGCGGTGCTGTTGCATCTTGGGGTGATTTGCAGCAGAATCAGACCTGGAATCCAGGGGTGTGTGGAAGGTTGAGCTCCTTGCTGGAGGCCTGCATCATGTTGTGGTCCTGTCTGTTGCATCCCAAGTGCTCCGCCTGCTCCCATCACTCAAGAGGTGCCCAAGTGAAGAGAGGCCGAGGGCTTGTCTGCCTGTGCCCAGGCGCCCTGCCCAACCCCTGCCTGGCCACTGCACCAGGAGCCTGTTTCTTGGCTTGAGTCACCGATGCCTCATTAGTTAGGGCCTCCCATGGCCCTGAACGAAGAGTGCTCATATTCCTCATTCCCACCGAGATCTGACGTGCGGTCCCTGGTCAGAACTGAGGTGTGTGGGGCAAACGCGGCTCCCAGCACCTGTCCCGACACAGACCAATGCACCACGTGAATGCGGCTCCCAGCACCTGTCCTGACTCAATTCACAGTACCACGAAAACTCTTCTCCAGCACCTGTCTCAACACAGCCCACTGTACCAAAAAAACACAGTTCCCAGCACCTGTCTGTGGGGAGCAACTCGGACTATACTGTTACTGGAATTAAGACTTATTCTATGCATCTGCTCTCCCACAATATGGCGCTGGGAGAGAAGAAAACAGCTTCTACACAGCTGCCTCCAGTT